>NC_044907.1:15819421-16119421 GCF_001633185.2 Quercus lobata | reverse complement strand
ATATATGTTTAGAGTTGTGAGAAAAGAAAGCCTAAACAAATATATACGAATTGGTGTGGAATTAGATTTGAAAAACTGATTTTCGTAAATCTCGATAGATAGGTTATCTATCAAGTAGCTGTTGAGCATCGAGCTAAACAAGACTTTTAAACCTCGATAGATGCTATCTATTGAGCTAGTTGTCGAGCTTTAAAATCCAACACTTCTTCACTTGTTTCTTGACAGATTTGCATGGCTTTAACACTTGGACTTGAGCTTTTGTTCCTTGAAGTATTAAACACATCCTAAATCTATCCAATTACAAGTAAAGTGTGTTTTGTTATAGGATTAGCCAATTCTAAATGACATATGTTCCTAACATGATTCACATATGTCCTAACACTATGAAATATTTTTTAGAACTTTCAATTAAAGCATAGTCCTCATATTATAAGACCGCAAATTATTCCACAACTTTTGTGCCATAACTCTAATGGGGCAGACTGTGAGTGGTTAACCATCACTACTCGTGGTTTCTCTGTCACTAAGGAAGGGGCTCTTTTAAAGACCTACTCTTAGGCAGTAGAATAGGTTTGTCCCTTCTTACTAAAGGTGTGTCTGTCCTCTTAGGTAACAAGTTTACCTTTCAAGCTTGTGGTTTTTCTTCCTCTTATGGGATTCTGGAAAATAGTAATCTATTCTCCTTTTTTCATATGTAGGAATTAACTAAAACCCGGGGTGAACTCTCTTTAAATGACAGAGAAGCCTCAAGGTTCATTCTCCAAAATCAATAGCAATCTTCTGAGCTCATTAATGCTGCCAAATTCTTGACAAAGAGAGTGTTGAACAAGGAGGCAGTAACCAGCACTTTTAGATAGTTATGGTGTTCCATTGATGGTTTCAAAATTCGTAATCTTGGGGATCACGTGGTTCTGATTGTCTTCAAGAACCAAGGTGATGTTGACATAATTTTCTTGAGCAAACCATGGTTCTTTGATAAGCATCTGGTAGTGTTCCAAAAATATGACAATGACATTGTAATGACTGATCTCTGCTTTAATCGTGCTACTTTTTGCGTTCAAGTCCACAACATTCCGATCAGGTTCATGTCAAAGGAGGTAGCTAAAGGTATTTATGATACGGTTGTAGATGTGTGTCGGTCTATTGGGGGTGTTAAGGAAGATGGTGGGAGGTTCATGCATGTCAAGGTTACTTTGGATGTCTCCTTACCATTATGCCATGGTCGTTTGGTGTCCTTAGAGAACGACATAAAGACTTGGGTGAGTTTTAAGTATGAATGCCTTCCAAATATTTGCTACTGGGAGAAAATGTTCCAACGACTAGTTCTCAGTCCAAAACGATGTCGTGTAGTAAAGTGCTTAGACACAAAACACGCCTAAAGTGTAACGGTGTCGTTTCTCATTAAACCCAACGGTGCCGTTTTGGATTATTTTAGTTATTGAAGGTTTGAAGGATCACGCACGTGTAAGGATTTGTTATGACTCGTGTGAGACGGTTACAAGTTTGTTATACCAGACTCCGTTGGGCTTCTCTCTCCCTCCTTCTCTGATGTACCTATATATATAAGTATCTATTCACTTGTAAATCATTGAATTGTATTGTTCTCTTTCATAGCAATAATACTTGAGCTTTTCCAGTTTATTTTTCTATCTTTGTTTCTCATTTCTGTTTTGGTTAACACAGTAACAGTGAGATAGAGAGTGGTTTTCTCATGGTATCAGAGCATTGATCCATATCAATGGCTTCTGCTTGGTCCAGTTCATCTTCTTCATCATCTTCTTCAAGCGCTGTGCCTGCTATGGCTTCTTCAGGTCTGCCAGTGAATTCTTCATTGCTGTTGCTATTAAATATGTCATCTATGATGACTGTGAAGCTGGACTATGGGAATTATGTGGTGTGGAAACATCAAATTGAGGTAATTCTTGATTCCTACTCCATGATTGATGTTCTTGATGACTTAGTTACTGCTTCAGATAGATTTCTTAAGGATTCATCTGGTAATTTTACTACTGAAATTAATCCAGCATTCATAGCTTGGAAGAATTGTGAACAAGCAATGTTCACATTCTTGAATTCAACTCTTTCTCCTGCAATTCTTGCTCTTACAGTTGGGTAAAAATCTGCTAGAGGAGTTTGGAGAGTGTTAGAGAAGAGATTTGCATCAATTTCAAGATCTCATGTTATGAGTCTCCATAATGAATTGAATGCAATTAAGAAAGGGAATGAATCAATTGATGGTTATTTTCAGAAAATTAAGCAAGCTCGTGATAGATTAGCTACTGTGTCTGTGTTTGTGGATGATGAGGAGCTTCTCCACATTGTTCTTGATGGTCTTCCATCTAGCTATGACTCTTTTAGTTCTGCTATTAGAACTAGGAGTGATGTGTTGTCAGTGGAAGAATTGAATGCATTACTGAATGCTAAAGAGAGAGTTATTAAGAAGAGATCTAATGGTGTTGATTAAGTTTCTATGGCTATGGCTGCAAACTTTCATTCACAAGGCCTTCCTCGGGGAAGAGGAGGAAGAAATTACAACCAGAGAGGGAGAGGTGCTCATGGACATGGACCTCACTCTGGTGGAATGAATTCTCATTTTGGTGGGGGAAATTACTCCAATTTTGGTGGATCTAGCTCTCAGTTCCAGAGTTTTAATCCTGGTACTCAAGGGTTTCCTGGTAATCAAGGTTTTCCATCTCAATTTCAGTCTTTTAATCAACCTAAACCTTCTCAAAATCAAGGTCAATCCAGTAGGCCTATTTGTCAGATATGTGGAAAGAATGGTCATTCAGCTCTTGACTGTTACCATCGCTTGGACTTTGCATATCAAGGAAGGCATGCCCCTGCTAAACTTGCTTCAATGGTGGCCAATGCTGCTCAAGTTTAGGCTTCCAACTCTTGGCTAACTGACACAGGCTGCTCAGATCATGTAACTCCCAATTTGTCACAGCTGTCTCTTCATCAACAACCTATTCAAGGCAATGAGACTGTCACTGTTGGGAATGGTTAGGAACTGCTAGTCACTCACATTGGTAATGGTAAGTTTCAAACCCTAACTCATAATTTTAGACTTGATAATATTCTAAGGGTGCCTAACCTTGCTTCTAACCTTCTATCTGTTCATAAACTGTGTCTCCAAAATAATGTTTTTTGTTATTTTGATGCCAACAAGTTCTTAATTCAGGATTTGCCCACGGGGAAGATCCTCTATGCAGGGTTGAGTAGAGATGGGGTCTATCCTATTCCATCCATCTCTGACCTATCCTCATCATTGAACCATTTCAAGTCCTCTGCCTTTGTGTCTGTCAAACCACACCAGATTCTACTCTGGCATCATAGACTTGGCCATCCTCACTCTAGAGTTTTATATTATGTTCTTAAGACTGTATTTTCATCTCTTTCTTTTTCCATGATTGATGAGGTTTGTTCCTCTTGTGAACATTGTATAAGTGCTAAGATGCACAGACTTCATTTGAATAAATCTTAAATTGTTTCCACTTCAATTCTTGAAATTGTGCATAGTGATGTTTGGGGTCCCTCTCCTATTACTTCCTTCCTTGGCTTTAATTACTATGTACTTTTTGTTGATAATTACACTCATTTCACTTGGTTGTTTTTGCTTAAGTCTAAAAATGAAGTTTTGTCTGTCTTTAAGCACTTCAAGAACATGGTTGAAACTCAACATAATTCCAAACTTAAAATTTTAAGAACTGATAATGGTTCTGAATATACTAATGCTGTGTTTCAATCCTATTGTTCTGCTCATGGTATTCTCCATCAATCTTCCTGTCCTCATACTCCTGAGCAAAATGGAGTATCATAAAGGAAGCACAGACATGTTGTTGAAACAGGTCTTGCTCTCCTTTATCAGTCACATCTTCCTCTTAATTTCTGGTCATATGCTTTCACTGCTGCCACTTACCTTATAAATAGGCTTCCTTCATCAGTGTTAAGTTTTCAGTCTCCTTGGGAAAAATTGTACTCTAAAACACCTTCTGTTCATGCTCTTAAATCCTTTGGGTGTGCTTGCTATCCTTTTCTTAGACCCTATAATAAGAACAAGCTACAACCTAAGTCTACACCATGTATTTTTCTTGGCTATCCACCTTTGTCTAAAGGGTATATTTGCCTTGATCCTACATCCAATAGAATTTATATTGCTTGTCATGTTCTGTTTAATGAAACTCTCTTCCCTCTTGCCATTAATCCCAATCTTACTAATCCCCATGTTCCTTTTTCTTCTTCCTTGTCTGATTGGTTGTCTCATCCAGTTCCTACTTCTTTAGCACCCCCTAAATCTGTTGATACTCCTCATTCTTCTTCTTTTTCATCAGATTCTGATTTGTTATCTTCTCTACTTCCCTCATTTCTTTCTACTTCTTCTCCAATCCCTGTTGTTCCTACTCCTCTTAATACTCCTTCCTTAGTGTCTGCACTTTCTCCCTCTGTGCTCCCAGATTCCGTCCAACCTTTTTCATCATCTTCCAATCCTGCTCCTCTTGATCTTGTTCCTTCCTCCACCAATACTCATCCTATGGTTACAAGGTCTAAGCATGGAATATATAGACCTAAAGTTATGCAGGTACAATGTGATTATATTGAAGCAGAACCTCCTTCCTTTGCAATTGCTTCCAAGCATCCTTAATGGGTGGCTGCCATGGATGTTGAATTCCAGTCATTACAGAAGCAACATACTTGGTCTTTGGTTTCTCTTCCTCCACATAAAAATGTTGTAACTTGCAAATGAGTTTATAAGCTCAAAAGGCATAGTGATGGGTCTGTTGCTAGGTATAAGGCCAGATTAGTGGCTAGGGGCTATCTACAATAGTATGGATTAGATTATGATGAAACCTTCAGTCTAGTTGTTAAGCCTGCTACTGTTAGACTTCTTCTTACTTTGGCTGTGCAACATGGTTGGCAATTGAAGCAATTGGATGTTTCAAATGCTTTTCTACATGGTCTTCTAAAGGAGGAGGTCTTTATGGCTCAACCTCAAGGATATGTTGATCCTTCTTTTCCTAATCATGTGTGCCTTCTTCATAAAGCCCTTTATGGTCTCAAACAAGCTCTTGGGTTTGGTTTGAGAGATTTACCTCTCAACTCCTTCATGTGGGTTTCTGTGCTTCAGCTGCTGATGGCAATTTTTCATCTTGAGGCATCAATCTTTCATTGTGTATTTGTTGCTCTATGTAAATGATATTATCATCACTAGTAATAGCTCTTCTTTTCTTTCTACCATCATCACCCTTTTGGGCAAGGAGTTTGATCTTAAAGATCTTGGCTTGCTTCACTACTTTCTTAGTCTACAGATTGATTATACCTCCACTGGTTTGTTTGTGCATCAGTCCAAATATGCCTTTGATCTTCTCAAGAAGTTTGGCATGACTGATTGCAAGCCTTGTAAGACACCATGCTCTCCTAATCATCATCTCCTTCCCAATGACAGCCCTCTTTTATCTGATCCTAAATCCTATAGGAGTCTTGTTGGGGCTTTACAGTATCTCACCTTCACCAGGCCAGACTTGTCTTTTGCTGTTCAACAGGCCTGTCAACATATGAGCACTCCTACCCAAAATCACCTTCAAGTTGCTAAACGCATCCTGAGGTATCTTCATGGTTCCCTTCATTTTGGGATTGCTTTTACTCCAGGTCCCATCTCCTTATCTTATAGTGATGCAGACTGGGCTGGGGATCTTGTGGATAGACGATCTATTACCGGTATGGTAGTGTTTTTTGGTAATTCCCCCATAACCTGGTCTGCTAAGAAACAGTGCACTGTGTCTCATTCTTCCATAGAGGTTGAGTATCGTGTTTTAGCTTCTACTACAACTGAGTTGTATTGGCTTTGAATGCTCCATAGAGATTTTGGCATTTTTCTTCCTCAACCTTTGCTTCTTTGGTGTGACAATGTTAGTGCTTTGGCCATTGCCTCCAATCCTGTGTTTCATGCTCGCACAAAGCACATTGAGGTTGACTACCATTTTGTTTGTGAAAAGGTCCTCAGGCATGACTTACTCATTAAATTCATTTCCACTCATGATTAACTTGCTGATTTGTTTACCAAGGGCCTTCCTTCTCCCTAGTTTAATTGGCTTACTTCCAAACTTATGTGGGAATTCCCCATAAGTTTGAGGGGGGATGACAGTGCAAGCTCAGAATCAAATATTGAAGGAGAAGAAGCAAATGTTCCAACAGCTAGTTCTCAGTCCAAAACGGTGTCGTGTAGTAAAGTGGTTAGACACAAAACACGCCTAAAGTGTAACGGTGTCGTTTCTCATTAAACCCGACGATGCCGTTTTGGATTATATTAGTTATTGAAGGTCTGAAGGATCACGCATGTGTAACGATTTGTTATGACTTGTGTGAGACGGTTACAAGTCTATTATACCAGACTCCGTTGGGCTTCTCTCTCCCTCCTACTCTGATGTACCTATATATATATAAGTATCTATTCACTTGTAAATCATTGAATTGTATTGTTCTCTTTCCTAGCAATAATACTTTAGCTTTTCCAATTTATTTTTCAGTCTCTGTTTTTCATTTCTGTTTTGGTTAACATAGTAACAGTGATATAGAGAGTGGTTTTCTCAGTGTGGGCATCTTAATCATAGCGACAAAGAATGTTTGCTTTGGATTAGTAGCAAAGGTATGCTATCCTTTGATCAAAGACAATACAGTAAAAGCTTGCATGCTCCACCATATAGGTCCTATAACAAACCTATTGTTTTTGTTCTTGGCTTTTACAAAACCTTTGTTAGTCTAGCATTAGATAAAGTAGTCGAGGAGGAGGATCAATTGGACGTGGGGGTGGAGAACCAGTCCAATTTGTCACCAGTGGTGACGAGTCCAATTATGGATATGGATACACATGAGGTGGTAATGAATGCTAATGGTGACATTTCCAAATCAAGCTTGGCACCAGATACTGAATCCTTAGTTGGCAACATTTCAAATTCAAAAAAGTCCACTCCCGTTACCTTGACTGCAGTGATATAAAGCCTATTTAGCCAACAAAATTTGGTCACTCAATTTTCGTCACTCATCACTCATCACTCAATTTTTCACATTCGTTTGCCTTCATCACTCAGTTTCCATCACTCACTATTTTTCACACTATTTGGAGGGCCCACGCCTGTCATGGTGCAACTTTTTTTTTTTTTTTCCACTAGTAGCTTTTTTTTTTTTTTTTTTTTTTCCTCCTGGGTGGCTGTTCGGTCTGGTTTTTTTTTTTTTTTTTTTTTTTTTTCACTAAGTTTGGTGAGTCTAGGTACTAAAGAAAAAAAAAAAACAGAATAGAACAGAACAGACCGAACCAGTAAAAAAAAAAAAAAAAAAAGAAACCCAGATCGAATAGCCAACCCAGGAGGAAAAAAATAAAAAGAAGAAGAAGAAAAAAAGAAAAAAAAGAAGAAGAAACCAGACTGAATAGCCAACCCAGAGAAGAAAGAAAAAAAAAGTCAAAGGTCAAAAGTTGCGACTGAGTACTGTTTGTGGGTCCCTTATGTGTGTTTAATTACAATATTGTCATTGAGTTATGAGTTATGGAAATTGAAAACAGCCAAAATGTGTTTTCAGTTTCCATAACTCATAACTCAAAAATCAAAGAATTGAGGGATGGAAACAGAGTTATGGAGACAGAGTTATCGTTTGCCAAACAACCTTTTTGCTATGGGTCCCACCATTTTTGAGTTATGAGTTATGGAAACTGAAAATTGAGTTATGAAAATTGTGAATCCAAACGGCCCCATAGCTTCCATTCCTAATGGGGAAATAGTATATGGGGGAGCAAATCAAGCAAAATTTGATTTGGAGCCGAATTATGAGTCACTTTCCGAAAACAAGGGACCTTTGGCGAAAGGTGATCCTTTCCTAGCCAAACTTCAGGAAATTGACTGTGATCTTAAGAAGTTTGACAAGACTTCGGGCGAGAATCCTGGATTGTACAAATGTGAAGACTGTAGCATGGGTAATGTTAGGCCTTCTCGGGCCCTTGTAGACTTCCAAGATGGGCCTCGCCCAGGTATTATGTTTTGTGCTAGTCCAACCTAGGGCAGTGATCCTGTAAGAAAACCATTCCAGGATGTCACTAACTCCCTCTGTCCATCTAGCTTAGTTAAGCCCAAGCTTTACAAATGGTCCAAGGTTGGTCAAAAGCCCAAATGCTGAGCCTATGATCATGGAGTCTAAGCAAATAAGAGAGTGCCCCTTCGTATAAGCCTTCGATGCTCAACCAAAAAAGAAAAGAGTAGTATTTTCAGATGGCATTCCATTTCCTGAGGATGTCTTAATGGTGGCTGTCCCTCAGCCCCACCGTTCATCATAAATTGCCTAAGTTGGAACTACCATGGGCTTGGAACCATCGGCAAGTTTGCAAGCTGTCTGGCCTGGTAGAAGCAAATGTTGAGTGCACTACACCATGAATCCAGCCCACGTAATAGACATGCTCATTTAATGAGCATGTCTTTCATGTTTCTTAACTTTTCTTCATTATGTACAAAAGTCAGCATGAGTTATTGGGGTTGGTTGGCTTAGGCATGTTGGACACGCTGAAGGAAGAAAGAAAAGAAAGAAGCAAAAGGCAAGGGTCATTCGGCTAAGGGAGAGCTGAAGAAAAACAAATTGGTTGAAGCAAAGTCAAGATAAGTTGGATTGCATTTGTTGTGACTTGATGTGAAGAGTGTGAAAGGGAGAAAAGAAGGAAAAGATGAAGAACTAAATGGAGAGGCCATTCGGCCATTTGGGCAGGGGAAAAAGAAGTGAAGTCCCAAAGTGTGAGGACTAAGTGCAATCTTGAAGAGTTGCGTGAGTGAGAGCAAGCAAAAGAGGAGAAAAATAGAAAGAGTAAGAGAAAATACACTATGAGGAAGAGAGCAATTAGTGAAAAGAAAAAGAGAGCTTTTTTTACTCAAGTTGTATTTCTACGTATTGTAATCTCTATTTAATATAGTGAAATTATTCGGAGTTTGTCCCATGGTTTTTCCTTTTAAGGAGAAAGGGTTTCCACGTAAATCTTTGTGTTTTTGTGTGGGTGTGCTTCCGCTATGCTTGCTAAAATTTATTCATAGTTATATAGAATTTTTCCTAACAAGTGGTATCAAAGCGAGGTTCGATTGGGAGCAATGGCCAAAGAAGAAGGAAAGACGTTAGGAATCGAGAAGTTTGACGGCACAAACTTTGGCTATTGGAAGATGCAAATCAAAGATTATTTGTATGGGAAGATATTACATCTTCCTCTTTTGGGAAGGAAACCAGATAGTATGGAAGAAGAAGAATGGAGTCTTCTTGATAGACAGGTGCTAGAAGTTATACGATTAAACAAGATCAGTTGCACACAACGTTATGAAGGAAAAGACCACAGTGGATCTTATGAAGGCTTTGTCTAGCATATATGAAAAGCCTTCGACTAACAATAAGGTGCATCTGATGAAGAAGTTGTTTAATCTGAAGATGGTGGAAGGTACTCTTGTGGCTCAGCACCTAAATGAGTTTAACACCATGACAAATCAATTGTCTTCTGTGGAGATTGATTTTGATGATGAGATCCGTGCATTAATTGTTTTGGCTTCTTTGCCAAACAGTTGGGAGGCCATGAGAATGACAGTGAGCAATTCTGTAGGGAAGAGCAAACTCAAATATGATGATATTTGAGATTTGATTCTAAGTGAAGAGGTTCACAGAAGAGATGCTGGTATAAGCAATGCACAAGATCAAGCTCTTGTCATGAAGAGTAGGGGTAGAAATAGAAGCAGAGGGCTTGATGATCGGGCCAAATCTAATAACAAGTCATAGTCAAAAGGTAGATCTCAGTTTAAAGAGATGAGAGAATGTTTCCATTGTGGGAAAAAGGGTCACATAAAAAGAAACTATTGGCATTGGAATAAAGAACAAACTAAAGAGAAAGATGAAAAGAATGATGATGAGAAGAATACTGCAGCAGTTGTGTTTCATGAGGATGTTTTAATGCTCTCTCTTGAAGAGCAAAAATGTAAGCATGTTGCTAACAATGATGTTGAGTGGGTTGTTGATTCAGCAGCTTCCCACCATGTTATCCCCACAAAAAGGTTGTTCATCACATACAAAGCAGGTGACTTTGGTGTTGTGAAGATGGGTAACTCCAGTTATTCAAAAATTGTGGGAATTGGTGATGTGTGCATCAAGACCAATGGTGGTTGCATGTTGATATTGAAGGATGTGCGGCATGTTCCAGATTTAAGGATGAATGTGTTGTCTACATTGGCTTTGGATCGAGTAAGTTATAGTAACCATCTTGGCAATGGAAGATGGAAACTTTGTAAATGATTATTAGTTATTGCTAGAAGGCATGCTTGTTGTGGCATGTATAGAACTCATGTGAGGGCTTGTAAGAAAAAGTACAATGCAGTAAAAGTTTTTGAGAAAACTCAACAGTTGAGAGTTGATATTAATGGTGTTGCAGCCAAGAGAGTAAAATTCTCTCTACCTGAAAGTGATTTAAATGAGAAAGTGATATTTGACGAAAAATATCATGATGCTAGGAAGAATGATGAAGTGAAAGATCGTGAAGGTCTTGAGCAGGGGGAGCCAGGAAATTGGATTAAGGATATCCAAAGTGAAATAAATTCTTTGAGAATGAAAGGAATTGATTCTGATGAGATTTTCTCAGTATTAATGAAGATAATGAAGAAGGTTGAGTCCGGTATTGACTTGGTTGGCATGAATTCTAACTGAAGAGTTGAGTTGAAGATCTCCTCCATAAGTGGGTTGGAGGGGGAGATTGTTGGGTGCACTTCCCCATGAGTCCAGCCCACATAATAGACATGCTTATTTAAGGAGCATGTCTTTCATGTTTCTTAACTTTTCTCCATTATGTACAAAAGTCAGCATGAGTTATTGGGGTTGGTTGGCTTAGGCGTGTTGGACACGCTGAAGGAAGAAAGAAAAGAAAGAAGCAAGAGGCAAGGGTCATTTGGCTAAGGGAGAGTTGAAGAAAAGAAATTGGTTGAAGCAAGGTCAAGATAAGTTGGCTTGCATTTATTGTGACTTGATGTGAAGAGTGTGAAAGGGAGAAAAGAAGGAAAAGATGAAGAAATAAATGGAGAGGCCATTCGGCCCATTTGGGCAGGGGAAAAAGGAGTGAAATCCTAGAGTGTGAGGACTAGGTGCAGTCTTAAAGAGCTGCATGAGTGAAAGCAAGCAAAAAAGGAGAAAAATAGAAAGAGTAAGAGAAAATACACAGTGAGGAAGAAAGTAGTGAGTGTAAAGAAAAAGATAGTTTTTTTTTTTTACTCAAGTTGTATCTCTATGTGTTGTAATCTCTATTTAATATAGTGAAATTATTCGGAGTTTGTCCCGTGATTTTTCCCTTAAAGGAGAAAGGGTTTCCACGTAAATCTTTATGTTTTTGTATGGTTGTGCTTCCGCTGTGCTTGCTAAAATTTATTCACAGTTATATAGAATTTTTCCCAACAGCAAAAGGTCCCAACTTGGTCTTTTTGATGGAAACAAAGTAAAAGAAATCGTACATGGAGTGGCTTAGGTGCAAATTGAAGTTTGATAACATGTTTATTGCTCCACAGTGGAATTTGAGTGGGGGTTTAGCCTTGCTATGGATGGATGATCTTGATTTACATATTCGCACCTACTCTCCTCACCATATCAATGTGGTGGTAAATCCAAGAGTTAATGATGCTTGGCGATTCACGGGGTTTTACAAAGCTCCTGACGTTGCTAACTAAGAAGACTCTTGGTCTTTGTTGAGGCATTTAGCTAACCAATTTGATATGCCTTGGGTTTGTGTAGGGGATTTCAATGGAATTACATAACTGGGAGAGAAATCGGGTGGTTCAATTTGATCCAAGAGACAGATGCAAAAATTCAAAGATTGCTTAGACTTCTATAGGTTAAAGGATCTTAAGTTTTCAGGGCTGCCTTATTCTTGGTGTAACAGACGCTTTAATGGCAAGGTGGTTTGGGTCAGGCTTGATCATGCTATAGCTTCTGTTGAGTGGATGCTAAAATTCCCCTCGGTTTGAGTTCATCACTTACTAGGTTACTCCTCCACAAACTGATATGTTTATGTTTTGATGACGTCCACAGCAAGTTTTTTAGATCTCAAAGGCCTTTTCCATTCGAAGCGATGTGGCTTAAGGATGATTGTTGTGAGGGAGTGGTGCATTTGGCTTAATTCTGCAGGTGTTCCAATCAGTAAGGTTTAATCAAAGGTTGTTAATTGCCAAACACAACTAAGTTCTTGGAATAAAAAAGTTTTTAGCAATGTTCGATATCCTTTGGTTAAGCTGAGGAAGCAATTGTTGGAGGCAGAGGTTGTTTCTATGCTTGGGAGTGGTGATGATAGGGTGAAGATGCCGGATGAGGAAATTCATAGGCTTATGGATTTAGAGGAATGTATGTGGAACCAGCTGTTTAAAACAGATAGGCTGCGGTGTGGTGATCAAAATACTAAATAGTTTCATTGTTGGGCAAGTGAAAGAAATAAACATAATTTCATCCAAGGCTTGGAGAATGAACTAGATGAATGGGTTAAGAAAGAAAATCAAGTAGGGGAGCTCTTGATTCACTTCTATTCTAAACTTTTTACATCTTCAAATCCTATGCAACTTAATCCAGTCCTAAATGGGGTTGAGTCGAGGGTCTCTAGTGCCATGAATGAGGATTTGCTTCGACCATTTAAGGCAAGTGAGGTGCTGAATGCTCTTAAACAAATGGAGTCAGCCACTACTCCTAGTCTAGATGGCCTTCCCCCTTGTTCTTCAAGCAGTTTTGGAGCAAAGTTGGGCATGATGTATCGAAAGCTGTCCTTTTCTTGCTGAACTCAAGTACAATCCCAAACAATTTGAATCATACTTTTCTAACTCTCATTCAAAAAGTACATAGTCTGAGGAGAGTCACTAATTTTAGACCAATAAGTTTGAGTAATGTCTTGTATAAACTTGTTGCAAAAGTCCTGGTGAATAGGCTTAAACTTTTGCTCCCCCAACTGATATCAGAAAAATAGAGTGCATTCTTGTCCGAGAGAATGATTACGAATAATATTTTAATTGCTCATGAGACTCTCCACTATCTAAAAGCAAAAGGAACTAGGAAAATGGGGTATATGGCATAGAAGATGGACATGAGCAACACGTATGATCGAGTTGAGTGGGTATTTCTAGAGATGATTATGTTGAGAATGGGGTTCAATCCAAGATGGGTTTCTCTTATATCTGGTTGTATTCAATTCGTCACATATTCTATTATGGTGAATGGACAGTCCCATGGCCTTATCACACTTGAGAGAGGGCTTCACCAAGGTGATACACTATCTCCTTACCTCTTCTTATTGGTTACCGAAGGATTGCATGCTTTGTTTGCTAAGGCTAAAATGGAAGTGGCATTATTGGGTGTGTCCATTTGTGCTGCTAGCCCTAAGATTTCTCACCTTTTGTTTGCTGATGACGGCTTGGTTTTTTGTAAAGCTTCTATTCCTAAATGTGTACAAATCCAAGCTCTACTCAATCTATATGAGTAGGTTTCTGGCTAAAACATTAATAGGGGAAAACAAACATTTTTTTTTTTTTTTGAACTAACACTCATCACAGGACTCGTGAAGCCATCTCAAACTTCTTAGGGGTCCTGGTAATCCAATGATAAGAGCAATACTTGGGTTTACCTTCTTTAGTTGGTCAGGCAAAAAAGAAGTCCTTTAGTTTGATTAAAGAAAGAGTTTGGAAGAAGTTGAAAGGGTGGAAGGAAAAATTGTTATCACAGGCAAGGAGGGAAATTCTCATTAAAGCAGTAATTTAGGCAATCCCCACATACACTATGTCATGCTTTAAGCTCCCAAAAGGGCTTATAAATGAAATTGAATCTCTAGTTTGGAAATTTTGGTGGGGGTATAGAGGTGAGCAAAGAAAATTCCACTAGGTGAGTTGGGAGAAACTATGTCTTCCAAAGTGTGAAGGAGGTATGGGGTTTTGAGAGTTGAATAAGTTCAATGGCTCTCTTTTGGCATAATAACTTTGGAGACTCAATACATGTGAGAACACCTTGCTGCATAAGGTCATTAAAGCGAAATTCTTCCACAATTGTTCTGTTATGGAATGTAATAGCTCCAACAAAGGATCTTATGCCTAGAAAAGCCTAGAAAAGTATTCTTCAGGCTCGACATGTGATAGAATTGGGGTCGGGTTGGAGAATTGGTGATGGGAAATCAGTCCATATTCGGGAAGACAGGTGGTTGCCTAAAACCCCAGCTCCTAGGATTGTATCACCTGCTGGTGCTCTCCCACAGGAATGAAAAGTTAGCGAACTTATTGATGAGGGTACTCATACCTAGAGGTTTGACTTAGTTAGGAGCGAGTTTCTCCACATGAGGCTAACATGATTCTCGGCATCCCCCTAAGTTACTAGGTAGTAGAGGATAAGAAATTTTGGTTTCCAACTCCCAATGGTTCCTATCAGAGGCGGAGCCAGGGGGGTCGAGGGGGGGCAACTACCCCCCCTGACCTTCCCCCAAACAGTCTAACGCTTATTTTCCCCCCCCCCCCCCCCCGCGGCCAGATTTTTAGATTAGTTTGCTCTTTTTAACCAAGAGTCAAGAGACAAGTATTACAATTTATTTTGCTAAGAAAAGATAAGTTTTACATTTTATTTGAAAAAAAGAAAAGAAAAAAAAAATCAGACTCCTAACTTAATTATAGACTCACGATAGTTTTTTTTTTCCCCTGATAATTATTAGAAGTCTTACGACACTTTTGGTGTTTTACAATAATTGAAAATCAATATTTTTGAGGGAATATCGATGAGCTAATCCATGGGTTTTATGGGTCAACAAGTTGCTATTGTTGCAAAGTTTCAAAAGGTGGGAAACACACTCTGTTTGAAAGTCATGAAACAGGGGAGTTTCACTCTAGCTCCCTTGGCTCTCTAAAGTTTTGAATTTAAAGTGTCTAGAGGAAATCCTTACTAGTTTTTAAGATGTGTTCAAAGTCACATCATTTCCAAAGGTGTTTTGTAACTTTTGTTTGTTCTAACCAAAGTCATCTATAGCCAAGGTTCATTTTGATGTTTTTGCATTTATAATTCAAAATCATGAACACAATTTCAGGTATGTGTTTTGTACACATAGTATGTAACTATCGCTGTTCTTTTTAATCTCGCCCCCCCTAAACTAAAATCCTAGCTCCGCCACTTCCTATTCAACTCGGAGTGCCTATAAATTGTTAAGCTTGTGTGGATAAATGTATGTCAAAAACCACATTGTTCAAGTTCGGAGAAAACTCACAAATGTGGAATGGCATTTGGGATTTACACGTACCCCATAAAGTGAGACATATGTTGTGGAGAGCTACTCATAATGCAATTGTGTAACTTACAGAGGCGGAATGTGGTGCAAGACACAATACATGCCCTTTGGAGGTGCCCTTCTCTTCTTGCAGTTTGGTCTGAGGATAATGAGTTAATGAAGTTTCTCAAGTACAAGTTTCTGCACTTCTCAGATTTGCGAGGGATGGCTTTCTCGAGGTGTGATCGTATTGATTTGAATCTGTTAACAATATGTTTTTGTTGATATGGACTAAAAGAAACTCTGACTGAATTGGGGAAGCCTTTGTTGATTTCTGAGCGAAGACCCTCCTTCATGAGTTTCGAACAGCCCAGCCTCCTTAGAATTGGGTCCCAGCACTTGTGTCTCGGGCTGTCAGGGGATTCCTCCTATCTCTCCTTCCCTAAAAATTAACTTTAATGGTGCTACTTTCAATTAGGTGGGTACTGCAGGGATAGGTGTTCAAGTCCGTAATTGCTCAAGGTGTTGAACTCATGGCCTATCGTAAGGCAATGTTGTTTGCTAAAGAACTACAGGCCGTGGACTGCATTTTTGAGGGAGATGCTGTGTTATTATTCAAGCAATCTGGCTTAACGATTCAACACACCCGGAATATGGGCATCTCGTCAATGATGTTCTGTCACTTGCTAGAGATTTCCAGTTTTGTAGTTTTTCCCATGTAAAACGGATAGGCAATTCAGTTGCTCAATTTTTAGAGCCAGATGTTCAAAGTCTGGTAATGAGCTACAGGTATGGTTTACCTCCATTCCTAAGGATATAGCTCCCTTATGCTCGTGACTCATTGTAGTTCATTTTTTTTTTTTTTCAACAATCATTGCTATATGAACCCAACATTTTTTCTTCACCAATCACAATCTACTACATCACAATTATAGTCAAAAGTTGTGAAAAAAAATTGTGGTTCTAGACTATTCCTCCTAATAAACGATAAAGGTGTACCAAGGTAGAACTAGTACTTCTTAAGCCTTGTTTAACCCTTGTGGTAATTTGAAAAATGTTTCTATTAATAGTACTATGCAACGGACCATTTTGATGTGACATGTATTTTTTCACCAACTTTGTATTGTTGATGCACAGTGTTTGACCACAGTATTTTTGATAAAATTAGAGAAATTGAAGCTCGTTTGACTGTGGTTACAGCCCGAACTGTTTTTCTTCAGTTATTTTGAAAGAGTCCAAAAGGGTGTTGTAATTTCGTTTCACCAATTATGCATGTGGTGCTACATGCGTGTGCATTACGTAGGTAGTACTATCTTTTTTTAAATTTTGGGGGATTTATGTGACTTAACGTGTCTTATTCTTCTTCTATTAAAAAAAAAGTTTCTTCGATTAATAATTAAAGAAAGGAAAAAGAAAAATTGTGTCATGTTAACAATACAAGGACAAATAGGAAATAAAGGGATATCTTACGGTAAGGACTATAGGGTGACATTGAAAAGTTTTCAAAATATTCATCACAACTACATTTGGTTTTTCCTTGTAAGCTTATTTGCATTGTATTTATTAAAAGATATAGTTTTTGGTAAGGGTGAAAATGGTTTGGTCTATTCCAATTTTTGCATTTTTTGCCACCAAATTTGTCTGATCAATTTGGTCCGAATTTTGATCTTGGGCTTGTATAGTTGGACTTCCAATTTTTTGGGCTTTGCAAATAATTTTGGGTTTTTTTAAAAAATAGCTCATTGATTTTTTTTTTTGGGAGAAGAAACTAATTGATTTTTTTAAAACCCAAATATATGTTCAATTGTATTAAAATAGAACTAGTCGCTAACCCGTGCGATGCATGGGAAAATCTTATAAAAGTATAGTTTGTACATTAAAACATTTTAATTTTACATGAACTATAATAGTTTTAATAATATTTGAAAAATAAAATAAAAAGTGAAAACTCAAGCCAATTCAAGATGAACCACTGCAATTACAAAGGCAGTCCTCCCATTCATTCTTGCAAGCCAATAGCAACTGCAAGAGCTATCAAGAGGACATTCCATTGGATAGTTTAGACTCAAGTATGCTCCTCCTTTATTTTAATCCTATACATTAGCAATTTGAAGTGAGTTTTCAACAAGTGGTATCAAGTAAAAATCACGTTTGCACAAAACCTAAACAGACATCAACAATTTTACCAAGTTTTTTTTCACTTCATAGTAATTATGGAACACCTTGCAAGCTTTTAATCACCGCTGGCACATCATTGATGTTGAAGTTTATACATGCTCTGCATGTGGTATTAAGTTTTAGGGTTTTATAGATATGGCAGCCAAATGATACATGGAAAGACTTTTATCACATAATAATGATGCAGCAATCAATATATAAATATATTGTGTGTAGCAACATTTTAAAGGAACAAATAAAAAATAAGTGTAATTGTTTTGAATTATCCATTCATCTTAATCAGAATTTAACAAACTAAATTTGATAAAATAGTTTTCATATGAATAAAGCTTTATAAAGCTTGAGTATAGTTTCCTCTTATTTCCAAAAGTTTCCACATAATTCATCCAACAAAGTCTACAACTCTTCCCAGACCTTTTTTGGAAAAGTGAACGACTCTTCCCAAACCTTACCAAACCTAGAAGAAAAGAATGAAAGAAAACTTCAAATCAAATAATCATTCAGAGGAACAACTACAAACAACCATAAAAAATTTATGACTTGAGTTTTTATTCATTGAAATTGAACATTTACATATTTCCTACCATAAGGTTTTGGATTTTGACTCCAATTCCAAATGCCATGTCGCTTAATGTAAAGTTGTAAACTGTAAGCTTCTCATCTTTTTTAGGAATCCATCATCTCTTCTCAAAGGCATTATCCTAGCACGCTGAGCCTTCACCATCCCTGTTAAACTTTATCCCAAACATACTAAATAAAAATCCAAAACGTATCCCTACACTTTCTTATTAACCAAACCAAAATTATTATTAAAACAAAAAATACAAATATGCACATAATGATACAAAAAGAAAGAGTGTTTATAAGAAAACTCAGATAATACCCAATTGTGATAATTAGAGTCCACTGGCAGCCCATGTAAAAAATACTTGTAGTCAATAACAATGCAATGCAATCTGCTACATAGATTAAGATCATTCACCCAAAAAAAAGAAAAAGAAAAAAATACAAAATGGGAAGGGACATAGATAATAAATTTGAACATCTTGATAAATCCTATGAAAATTTTAAAGTAATCTGACTTTCAAATGAAAATTTGCTAGAGCACACATCAAGGAATTTAGGATTTTGAACAATATTGAGTCAAGATCTACAACAATGCACAAAATAGTCCATTAGATTTGTGTAGACAAATCATCAAATTTAAAAATATATAATTTGGGTATCCCTAAATTCATCACAAACATGAAGTTTAAACCATTATTTGCCTATTAGATTCAATAATCAATGTATCAGCTTGGATCACTGTGAAGTCTCTCAAAATATACTTCAAAAATAGATATGGAAGAAAAAATAACACAACTCTACCTTTTCAATTTGCTATTGCTAGAATTTGTAGACAACTTCTAAACTTTATAGGTTTAATCCTTCGCTGTGCATGGCAGAAAGCAGAAAATAAAAGTCAGTAGTAGGAATGAATCTTAGCTTCCATTGTTATACCAAAATTTAAAATACAAACCTTACCATAACTAACAAATAAAAGTTGTAGATAAATAGCGAAGCCAAGGTTGCAGAAGGAGGACACTGGAAAAGAAGCTGGGGTCTACAACCAAACAAAGAATCAAACAAAACCCCTCAAAAATCTAGATGTTGCTCTTAAAGAAGATTCTTATCAAATTTATTATTAAAAAAAAAATAGCATGATTCTTTGATAAAGTACAAATTCTACATACCCATAAAAATTAGATAAAGAAGTAACAAAAACAATGGTAAACTTGAGATGAAATAATAATTAAACTAAACATAAAACATGAACAGATAAACAATTAGTTTTTATTTCTTTGAAATTGAACCAAAAAATAGAACCACACATAAATCCTAGTGATAAGCCACAAATTGAATGACCCCTTGTGATAGAAATTAATTAATTAATTAGCCAAGTTATTAATTAATCAATTTATCATGCAAACGCGTGGTAGCACAAAAAAATCACCAATAAACTAATTAAGTAGCGGAAAATAAATAATACGGTGATTTGTTTATGAATGGGGAAAACCTAATGGCAAAAACCCCACCGAATGATTTTTAGGTCACCACTCCCGAAACTCCACTATTATCACAACAAGCAGTTACAAGTAAAGGAATCCCAAATACCTTACCAACCTACAGTTGAACCCTTACCCCAATACCCAATTGGACTTGTTCTGTAGTGACAGTTCCCCTTTTTGATGCACGACTCCCAAGTACGTGACTAACCAATTGCGCGGATCCCAGTACGTGACTTCAATCACCAACTAAGAAGATTGTTGGTTGCAAAGTTCTTCAGTTCATCCACACGATGAACATCAAGAAGATGCTTGGTCACAAAACCCTACGGTGCACATACACAGCAACTTCTTCAAGAGAAAGAGATGAACTAGGGCAAGAACTTCGTCTCCAGTCACAATTTGCTTGAACAGAGTTTGCTCAATGCTTGTGCAACTTGTGAACTTTTTAACGGCCCTTAAAACAATCCTTTTATATGTCTATGGTTAGAAGAAAAGAAAGCCCAAAGACATATTCACAGATCCCAAGAAAATCATATTTGAATTTTGAAATTCTTAAACCTCGACAGATAGGAGGTGTCGAGCAGCTGTCGAGCACTCCGGACTTTGAACAGCTTTCTTAAGCTCAATAGATGCAGTTGTTGAGCTAGCTGTCGAACTTTAATGAATTTGCACTATCAACTTGTTTTCTTAGATAGACTTGAAGGTTTCAACACTTGATCTTGAAACATGGTTTCTTGAAATATTTAAACACATCCTAAATCTACCAAAATACAAGTAAAGTACATTTTGTCAAAGGATAAGCCAATTACATAAAATCATGACATATGTTCTTAACATGTGAAACACATATGTCCTAACAATCTCCCCCTTTGGCAATCCGTGACAAAATCACAACAAACAGTTGAGCATATGAGAGAAGTCATAAATCACTCAACTCATATTCACTTGTTGAATACAATAAAATATATCCTAACACAAACTCTTGAAAAACTTTGCAAGAGAGAGTTTATGGCAAGTAGACTTTGACAACCTATATTTCTGAAACACTTTAAACAAAACTCATCAAGGCATCTTTGTGTGAAACAGAAATAATAGATTGCATACAAGTATAAGAAACATGTGCATTAAGAGAGAAAAGAAACAACACATGAAGGGGTAGGTGAAGGAAAAACATACATCAATATAAATAAGGAGATAAGTACAATGTATGTCAATAAGTGGTCACAAGACCTCATGTACAAGAATAATATATCTAAAAAGAAAGAAAAAAAGATACATAATATCCTCACTACATCCCTCAACACAACATATGAACATTCCCCCTAACAAAATGGCCCTATACTAACTCTCCCCCTAAGAATCACTACTCACATATCCAAAACTACTCCCCATTTTTGTCATGAGTGACAAAGGGTAAGAGTGTCAAGTAGACATTTCATCGGTAGAGCTAGCATCTCCATCAGCATCATCGTCATCACCATCATTATCATCATCCTCATCGTCAAAATCAGAAGCCACAGGAGAAGGTGGTGAAGGAGTAGCCTTAGGAGCAAAACCACCCATGGATGCCTATTGCCGTGCAATACGACCGACACGAACGTTCACCTGATACAACTCCGTAGAGAGTGTATCTAGGCGAGCATCCATGCGATGCAGCTGCGTCATGATGTCTCCTAAAGTCACATCGCCCGAAGAAGAGGGAGGAACGGACGTGGATAGAGCAGAATGGGATGGAGCTGAATGGGAGGGAGGAACTGCTGAATCCGACTGCCGCGACCGAAACTGGGCCTCGCTACGTTTAGCTGTAGCGTAATCTATGGCACACATGATGGTGAAATGGTCGGAAGAGGGAAAAGGAACGGAAAAATGGTGTAAGATCCTTGTGATAGAGGAAGGAAAAATGAGCTTATCACGGGACACCGAATCTAGATGAACATCTATAATAGAAAGAATGAAATGAGAAGGGAAATCTATAGTAAGATGCTCAAGAAAAGATAGCAAAAATCGAGCATGAGGCTCTGTAATGAAGTTATAGTGAGAGAGTTGATGCAAAACAAAAGTCATCACCATATTCATGAATCTAGGACCTTTAGCAAAAGGTTGACATGGTGTAAACAGATGCTCACCCCAAACAGAAGGGCGCTCACAGAAAGCAGACATGAGCTCATCCTTGGACACAGTCCTCAAACGCTCATAACTAGGATAGTCAGGAAACTCTATCCTAGGAACCCGAAGCACATCTGCAACAAGTTGCGGTGTGATAGGAATGCGCGTACCTCGAACGCGAGTGAAGAAAAGAGGTACTGAACGATCAATCCCATGCATGTTGGATTAAAACTCTTGGATAAGCATGAGAGGACAGGTGACCGAGACGTCACACAGTGACTCCCATCCCTTACTGTGAATGACGAAGGGAAGGTCGGTATCGGCAAATTTTGGTAGAATGACTCGGCATTCCGAATGAATGCCTCATCTAGAAAAGTTCTCTAAGAATGCCTTAAAGGCATCATCATCACGGAACCGAATATGAGATAGTGTAGGATCAGAGGACGAAGAAGCTCCGGAACGAAGAGGGTTCCGGGCTTGAGTGGATTTACGCTTAGGTGCCATAGACATGACTAACGTAAACAGAAAGAAAGGGAGAAAAAGAAAGACAATCAGAAAAGTCTCAAGCAATTTCAAATATAACAAGTATATTGAAAAGAGAGTATGTATGCATGGAAAATGCATGAACATGTGACATGCAAAGGAAATTGCATCATGGGCTCAGCCTAATCCAAACCTATCAACACACAAACAGACAGCACACATCTAAATGCATGACAATACTATTATAATTCTAATGTGATGCAATGTATGAGGTTTTAAACTCATTTAAATGAAAATCCATCCCAAAATTTCAATAAAAACTCATCAATTTTGAAAAACCCCAAAATTTTTTCAAAAACCCCAAAACCTAGGTTTCAAAACATGAAATGCAGGAATGTGAAAGGATTAGAAGCTTACCAAGTGAAGAAAAATTATTGGAGTGAGATGAGAGATTTTGGGAGAGAAATCAGAGAAGTATCGAGAGAGAGATTGAGTGAAATGAGTTCCAGATCGCACAGGGAGCTTAAATAGTGCCTGCAGTAAATCTCGACAGATGCAGGTGTTAAGAGGTATCGAGATATCTGTCGAGGAAGGTGTCGAGAAAATGATCGTCAACAGCTGAGGTATCGAAGAGGTGTCGAGGAACAACCCAACAGAATCAAGAACAGAATCTCGATCGATCCACCAGGTGTTGAGAAGCTATCGAGGATGCAGACCCATTCTCGATCGATCCTCTAGGTATTGAGAAGCTGTCGGGATTATGATAAGAAAAAGCTAAAGAAGCTCGACAGACAGCAAGGTATCGAGGAGGTATTGAGAAGGTGTCGAACCAGCTTTTAAAAACAGTTTTTCGAGATGAGAAAAACACAGACATAAATGCAATCCAACATGCAACTCAACCAATGATCCAATCAACATATTTAGCTCTCAAAATCATCTCTTAATAAAAATTTAAAGCACGTGGGTCCTCAAAAACACACACACACACACACTAAACAAATCTAACCAATTTTATATTTCAAAAATAAGTCAAGACAGTTTAGTGAGCATACATTAACACATGTAAAACCTTGTGATGGCCAAATCACATTGTACCTGCATATGTATCAAGAATAGTAAAGAATATTGCATGTTGTGTGTGAAAAATATCGCAAGATTGCATAAGTGTATACATGTTATGACGATTTGGGATATGAGAAAATTACTTTAACTCACACATAATCATAATTGCTTGATGGAGACTATTACCTTGGTGGTACATCTTATAACTCCCACATCTCCTAGAATACACGCTTGCAATCATTTGATCTTTTTGCTTTTAATTTTTCTTTTGCATGTTTTTCTTTTAAGCATATCATGCATGGGCATATTAGAGAGAGAAAAGAAATACCCAATGATATTTGACATTCCAATTTTGTTATGCCTAAGCACACAAATGTTATTGACACTGCACTTTTGCTATGTCGAAGCATACAGGTGTCATATTATGATTGGCGGGCAACAGTGGTGAGATGGTTATTAATTCCTTTCTCTCAGATTTTTTTAGTCCTTCCCGTCAAAAGGAGTGATACGAGTGTTAAGTACAAGAGATAACTTAATCTTACTCATCACTAACAAGAGCCACAAAGCTTACTTGCTTAGTTGTGCATAGAGATACTCATCTAAGCTACAAATGATACAAAGTTTAGAAAACTCTGTTTTAATGGTCATCCAAGGTACACAAGTATCAATGTACACAAAACACACACTGTTTTTGTATTTTTTCGATTTTTCAATTTTTTATTTTATTTTAATATGAAAATCAAAACAAAGTAAAAATGAAAAATAACCAAATAAAAACATGTTAAACAACCAAAGCATAAAAACTAGATTGACGTAAAACTTGAAAGCAAAACACATAAGTAATGCACACACAAAAAACAAGAAGAGAGAGAGAAAAGTGATAGAATCACTTGGAGCCCTTTTCTTTCCACACCCTGGAAGAACCTTTCCTTTGATTAAACCCTTGAACCGGCGGTGAGGGGGAAAAACCGTTCAAGTTCGAAAGGAACATGAGGGCTTTAAAAAGATCTCCAAGGGGAGCAAGAGAGGATTGAAGCTGATTTTGGTTCCCAGATGCTATCATGCCGTTGCTCTGTTGAGTGGCAAGCCACTTGTAGCAATTTGGTCGAGTATGACCGGCAGCTCCACAATGAGGACAGAGATGCTGCTTCTTTTGTTTAGGCTTTTAAGAGTTAACCTTCTTAGCCCTAGGGTTTTTAATATCTTTCTTCTCAAGCTTAGGGGGTGTTCCTAAGATAGATTTACCCTTATCTATGTTCTCACTAGCTAATTCAGTTTTAATCTCATTGTTCTCAATTTTAACATTATTAGCAGGAGGAACAAAAACAATAGTACTAGTAGAAGCAGTATTAGAGGAAGAAAGACTATACCCTAAACCTGTTCGATCTGAAGCAGATTTCTAAATGCTGAGCATATCATCAAGCTTTGCACTTGAAGTCCTCTCCAATTGAGCTTTGACTTGAAACAGCTCCGCTTCAAGCTTCTTGCTCTTCTCAGTTAAGAAATTGTTCTCGAACCTCAGTGCTTCAATAGTCTGACTAGCCTCATCAAATTTTGTGGAAAGCTCCTCACGGTCAAGTTCCACATCACTGAGCTTCTTGGTGGTTAGCCTATACAGTTTCTCATGCTTCTCAGAAAGATTGTACAGTTTCTTATAGGCTGTATGTATGTCATCTTGATCATCCATCTTCTCAAATTTGGATTCCACCAATTCCTCTTCTTCAACCACTTCTTCAACAATCTCATCAGTAGGATCAACAGTGGTAGTGAAGGTATTCAAGATTCCGTCATCCTCATTGTCAAAATCATCCTCAGGCTCGGTGTCGCTCAAGGTAGCAGCAAGTGCCTTGCTCTTCCCAATGCTCTTGAGATATGTAGGACACTCATGTTTCATGGGATCGAAGCCTTGACACCCAAAGCACTTAGGTCCTGCAGGAACAGTGTACTGACCACCTTCCTTAGCATCCTTCTTTCCTTTGTCTTGGCCTTTAAACTAAGAAAAACCGGTTTGCCTACTGTCCTTGTCTAAGCCCTTTCTATTTGCATTCTTTATAAACTTCTTGAACTACCTGGTGATGTAGGACTTCATCTTGGAATCTTTATCATCTGAAGACTCATCTGTCTCACTGCTCTTGGCCTTCAAAGCCATGCTCTTGCTTTTACCGAACTTGCCTATTCTTGTCAACCCTAGCTCGTAGGTCGGCAAGTTTCCAACCAGCTTAGTCAAAGGAATTTTATCAATGTCCTTTGATTCCTCTATTGCTGTGATCTTGGCATGGAATCTCTCGGGTAGAGATCTGAGCACCTTCCTTACAATCTTGGGTTCAGGAATGGTTTCCCCAAGATTGAAGGCTGAGTTCACTATGTCCTTTAGCTTGGCATAGAACTCATCGAATGACTTATCCTCCTACATTTTTATCTCTTCAAAACTTCTGGTGAGCCTCTAAAGTTTTGAACCTTTTACAGCCTTTGTACCCTCATAGGTTGTCTGGAGGATGGTCCAAGCCTCCTTGACAATTTCAGTTGAGGATATCTTCTTGAACTCCTCATTGGTGACTGCACTGAACAATCCATTCAATGCTCTGCTGTTGAAGTTTGCCGCCTTAATCTTGGCATCATCCTAGTAAGCTGGCGCTTCTGTAGGCTTAGTCCAGCCTATTTCCACAGCTTGCCACACTTTCTCATCTAAAGACTGCAAGAAAACTCTCATGCGTACTTTCCAGTATGCATAGTTAGTGCCATCAAATAAAGGAGGTATGATGAATGACTATCCTCTATCTATGATAAACAGGGGTCAATGGATCAACACAGTAAAGATTAAACCCTAATTAGAGTGTGCTTGCTCTGATACCACTTGATAGGCCACAAACTGAATGACCCCTTGTGATAGAAATTAATTAATTAATTAGCCAAGTTATTAATTAATCAATTTATCATGCAAACGCGTGGTAGCACAAACAAATTACCAATAAACTAATTAAGCAGCGAAAAATAAATAATACGGTGATTTATTTACGAATGGAGAAAACCTAACGGCAAAAACCCCACCAGGTGATTTTAAGGTTACCACTCCCGAAACTCTACTATTATCACAACAAGCAGTTACAAGTAAAGGAATCCCAAATATCTTACCAACCTACAGTTGAACCCTTACCCTAATATCCAATTGGACTTGTTTTGTAGTGACAGTTCCCCTTTCTGATGCATGACTCCCAAGTACGTGACTAACCAATTGCGCGGATCTCAGTACGTGGCTTTAATCACCAACTAAGAAGATTGTTGGTTGCAAATTTCTTCAGTTCATCCACACGATGAAGATCAAGAAGATGCTTGGTTACAAAACCCTACGGTGCACATACACAACAACTTCTTCAAGAGAAAGAGATGAACTAGGGCAAGAACTTCGTCTCCGATCACAATTTGCTTTAACAGAGTTTGCTCAATGTTTATGCAACTTGTGAACTTTTTGACGGCCTTTACAACAATCATTTTATATGTCTAGGGTTAGAAGAAAAGAAAGCCCAAAGACATATTTACGGATCCCAAGAAAATCATATTTGAATTTTGAAATTCTTAAACCTCGACAGATAGGAGGTGTCGAGCAGCTATCGAGCAGGTGTCGAGCTCTCCGGAATTTGAACAGCTTTCTTAAGCTCGATAGATGTAGCTGTCGAGCTTTAATGAATTTGCACTATCAACTTGTTTTCTTGGATAGACTTGAAGGCTTCAACACTTGATCTTGAAACATGGTTTCTTGAAGTATTTAAATACATCCTAAATCTACCCAAATACAAGTAAAGTGCGTTTTGTCAAAGGATAAGCAAATTACATAAAATCATGAAATATGTTCTTAACATGTGAAGCACATATGTCCTAACACTAGATAGGCAAAAAAAAAAAAAAAAAAAAAAAAAAAAAAAAAAAAAAAAAAAAGAAGAAGAAGAAGAAGAAGAAGAAGAAAAGCCATGAAATTGAAACATATGGAAGCAAAACCTATAGGATTGGGAGGCTAAGATAAAAAATGAATACTGCCACCAAGTATATATGATTAACCACAAATCCACATGAGGCTAAAATAATTCAATAATCTACAACAGAAAGTTAATTATTCAATAACTAAATTAATATGCTTACATTTGTATATAAACCCAATATTTAAATTAAATCCAAGCACAAACAAATGACTCACAAAAACATCAAGGGCATTCCAAGGATGCTCGTCTAATAAAAGGACAGGAAATATCATTACACAAAACATAACAAAATTATTAACAATGAAACAGAATAACAACTCTAAAATCCCAAATGAATTTTCTCACTGCCAATAATTGAAATTAATAGATGAAAAAATGACAAAATCAAAACTTCTCCCATCGGATCGTTCACCGGTGTAGGATTAAAGATTAGGTCCAGGATTCGAGTCAAATCGACCTTCCCTCTCATCTCAGGGTGAGGCAAGGAATTCAATACTCTAATCTTACTGGGGATTCATCATTGGCTAGGGCTTTCGAATCAAAGCATGGGCATCTACAACTAAGAGGAAGTAGTAGATCGTCGATTGAAAAGCCAGGTAAGTAAACTTCTATTGATTATTGATTCGACTAGAGGGACTCCTAGCAACAAACTTATATGAAGGGGCCCCATGAAGACGTAAAAGATGCAAGAGCCGCTAGCCGGATTGACCAATAAATGATATATAGGCTAGAGGGACGGACTCATACGACTAATTAGTGATCCCTGGCCCTACTAACAAAGAGATGTCCCTGAAATAGGGGATTAATTGATCGGAAAGCTCGGGCAGGAGTAGGACATTCCATAAAAATCTTTCTGATCCGCTAGCTAGTGGTCCTCTCAAATCCCATTTTTTCATTGACAAGTAGGGTGAATTCTAAGGTTCCTTATTCCGGTTGTAAAGCGGAAGAAGAGGGAGAATGGGCAGAGCCCCACCAGCAGCCTGCATTTTCGACCTGAAAGGAATTGAAAATGAAGCAAGAATCTGTGTTCACTATCTATGGAGTGGAATGACTATCCTTAATCTAAAACCCACTATGAGCTCCAAACCCATCAATCTAAACTAATCATTCAAAAGAAACACTCCCAAATGAAACCCTAAATCAAATTTAACAACCAAAACTGAAACCCTAAATCATATTTAACAACCAAAAACGAAACCCTAAATCATATTTAACAACCAAAATTATAGAACAAAATAAAAAACTTACCAATAATGTTTGCGGAGAGAATCTGGTCTAAAAAATAAATAATAATAATAATAAACAAAGTATTAAGGATGAAACCTAGATTGTGCGAAGGGTTTGGTTGAGTTGAATCCACTATTAGAAACTTATGAGAAAAACAAATTAGTGAGAGGTTAAAGGGGAAGGTCTATGTTTAGATGAGAATGAAGAGATGGAGGAGGAATTGTTGAATGGTTAGGAAGGAAGAGACGTTGTGAGAAGAGAGAGTTATAGAAGAAGTATTATCGGGTTTTGTTTTAAGTGGTAGAGAATTTTTTTTCCCGGTTTTATAGTAAAATTAGAATTTTTGTTTTTATTTTTTATTTTTTAGGTAATGCTAACGTGGAAAATTGTGGGAGCTTCAAAAGCTTCGGTTTTATATGTATATATATATATATATATATATAAATGAGAGAGTTAGGTTGTTTAGGGTGTACAAAGCAGCTCAATATTTCCATTTCTATAAGACTTATGGATAGACTTGAGAGAGGAAGAATCACAGCTTGAGAAATTGGAGATTTCGGAGAAGAGGATTGTTGTTGTTGTCTTCTTTCCTCTGCTTTAGTGAGTTTTTGCAGTGCCAAGCTAATGGCATTCAACTGTTTAGTGTTAGCATTCAATTGTTGAGTGTTAGTGTTTAACTGTAGGTTGATTTCTTGTAAAGAATGAGTGTGGTGGTCTATGGTGGTTTTAAGAAGAGGTATGGATTCATTTATGTAAGAAGAGAATTGAGTTTCAATCATGGTTGCAGGAAGTTAGGCTCTGATACCAATTGTTAGGTTCTTAGCAAATTAGAAATGGATGGAAAGAAGAATGGAAATGCGAAAGAAAATGAGAAAGAAAAGAGAGTTACTTTGAGGGTAGCCACCTCCTAAGCAATAGGGAGAACTAGAAAGGAATAGGAAGAGCAAACTTGGTTCATTTTCTGTATCTCCCTCTTATTCACTCTTAGTCCTCTTATATACAATTCTCCCTCCTCAACTCTTATCATTTCCTACCAAAAGACTACTAACTAACTAACTGATACTTTGACATCAACATAACAAACTAACATACATAAGCTTCAGCCTTATCTAACTAACTAAACCAACACACCAGAAGTACTAACATACATTGCAATAAATGTAAACCCTCAATACATCACATTTGGATTCCTAAAAAGGCTTCCCCCACGCTACCACCAGATATGGTAAGAAGGCTTCCCCCACTAGATATGGTTGTCATTAACTTTTAGTTTTGGTTGATTTTGTGGATTTATCTTTTAGTTTCTAAATTATGAGTTTACCTTTTAGTTTCTAAAATCTGGGTTGATTTTAGTTTAGCTGATTTTATGGGTTTCATACAAAATGTTCACAAAATGAATTTTTGGTTGAAGGTCTCCCTACGTAGGATTTATGTACCATGGTTCTCCATTGCTACTCTCACTTTTTAGCCCACTCACTACTGAAAGAATTGAAGGGCATCCTGATCATATTCTTAGCCCACTCACTACCAAATCAAACACACGACAAATTTCTTTCTCAATCTTTTATATCCCTTTGACGGTTTTGTTTAGATTGATATGCTTGAGAATGTTCTTATGAAAAAGAAGAATGTTCTTAAGCCAAAGTTTCACCAGTTTAAGAAATATGCTTTTAGATCTTGGTTTTTATGTTGTTGTTATGCTTTTTGTGTTTTTTAACGATAAAAGTACAGAGGTGGGTTATGAAAATCTAATGGAGTGAATTTCAAGTAGGCAAAGTGCCAACTTTTAAACCAAAGGTAGGCAATTACTTAAATTTCAGCCAAACTGCAGGTAGGTAAGTTGTAATTTGCCATATTTTTTATTTGATATAAATTTTGATAAATCCACCATTGGATTGCATTTTCTTCTTATGTCTTCCATATTTGCAAAATTTCAATAAGATCAAAGATTAATAACTATGTCATCAATCAAATGTTTAAATTTCAAATTATACATAAAAGAAGTTTATGGATCAAATAGTAAATAACATTCGATTGAAATGAAATTTCACATGTGTTTTAAAAATATAAAAAACATGCAATTCAACAGTTAGATTTTCAAAATATGTAGTAATGTCAATTTTTTAGTGAGAGTTGTAGTATTAGTCTATAACTAAGTTTATTGCCAAATTTTGTTTTAAAACTTTGGTCCCCTTAACAATATATTAAGCCCTTACAAACAAAAAGAAAAGCTTAAGAAAATTTTTGTTGATCTAAAATTTCGAAAGATATGTGGCTTACAGGTTGCAGCATTGATAATGAGATTATCATGTAACAATTTCAAAATAAAAAACTCTTAAATGAAAATTGTAAGATTTTATGTATTTGCATTTTTTTATTGTTGTCAATATATGAAATTATCTCTTTATTAGATTTTGTATAGTTTAAGTTTCATAATGACCACCCTAGAAAAAATTACTAGAGCCGTGGTGGGTCAATTAGTGGTTTGGTCAATAATTTTGACCTTGACTCACCCAGCCTAACCATTCATAGTTCTAATTACTAGATTGAAAGACTTTTTTTTGGCTAATGTTGGTATCTAGAATTCTTCAAATACTTAACTATTCTCATGGTGTGTACAATCACTCATCCCACATACGCACACTAGTTAATTATAGTAAGAAATTCCTTGGGGTTCCCCAGGTTTGAATCTCTTCCTTTCATTTCCAAATCCGAAAACTAGTGTTAAACTCATTGAGAGAGAGAGAGAGACAGAGACAGAGACAGAGAATTAATTCTAAACGTACGTATTAAACAACATGTTTAAATTTCAATTCGACCTTTGTAGATCAGTGGGAGAAGTTTTAGGAATTGCGTGCTCATGCTTTATTGACATATGCTTGGTTGAGCAATTTCAAATAGATTTGTTAATAGGTAGGTAATAATAGATTTCTTTCTCTCCATTGTATTTGACACCCCCCTCGACATACGTCGAATAGAGTTGCCGTTTGCAAATGTACTTCGCCCTGACCCATATACTAGGAGAAATGTTCACACAGGCACTAGGGCCATAAAAGAAAGGGATGAAGGTCCCTATTTCTTTTTCATGCTGCCACAAGTTGCATTCCATGTAGTTTCTCTTATTTTCCCACTCTACGATTTCAATATAAAATGGCCTGCCTGGTTCAAGGTCACCCTCTCTCTTAGACCCATCGTCCAAGGAACATGATACATGAAGCGGGCCACCTGGTATGTGAGTGTTCAGTTCAAGTACCTGTGTGATCGGATACTTATCTCGAATATTATCCCAAGCATTCCTTAAGCCTTGTCGAGCACTACCCCAAGCATTATGCCAAGCATGCTTCACCAAATTACCCAAGATCCCTCCCTCCGACGCGGGAACTAAGAAGAGCAATACAAAAAGTGACATGGCGAGAAAATTTCTGTTTTCACTATCAAAGGGTCCCATATTCAATATCGTGCCTATGTTAGCACTGACGGCAATGTTGGTGATAGTAAATGCTTTGGCCCTGCTCCTACAACACTATTTAAGAATTATTTGAACAGATAATCAAAACTGATATCTGTTGGGCTACGTAACTTACGGAACGTAAATGAGCTAGAACTTTTAACATTAATTTACGTAACTATTAACATAAATGAGCTACGTAACATTGAATACATATAAATGCCAATAAGATCAGTGAATAAAACTGATAGATTTAAACTAGGGTGTTCAGGCATTTATATGTGCCAACTAGGGGTGTCAATTTTTATCACTAAAAAAAAAAAAAAAAAAAAAAATTGCTATTTGCAGTAGAACTTTTTCAACTACTACAAAAAGCCATCAGGAAAACTAATTTTTTCGACAGCAAGTCTCTTTCATCAACAATTACTCATCGAATATTAAAATATTTGTGATGACAAAATAAGTTTGTCAAAAATGTCTATTATTTTAATTTGTCGAAAATATAATTTGTTTTGGAGGGAAGTGTTCTCGCCTTACTTTTTGCGACGGCATAAAAACATACGTTGCTTATAAAGTATTATTTATGACAACCGAAGAAAAAATGACGTAAATATTAAAACTTGTGACGACTTTCATGCATCAAAAATACAAATATATATTTATATATATATATATATATATTTTGTCAATATTTGCGACAAAGATTCTTCCATTGTAAATATAAAAGAGGGTATATTTGCATGCAATAGACATGGAGCCATCGAAAATGGTAAAATATTTTGGAGGGGAAATTCCCCTTAACTTTTTACATTTGTGATGACATTTATCCATTGCAATTATTTTATTTTTATTTTTTTCTAATTGAGTTTGTATTTGCGGCAAACATTTTTATAGTCCTATATAGTTAATTTGTTTTAAAAGAAAGAATGTAATAGTGATGGAATTGTATCCCTCCCAATTAATAATATTTTGCGATGGCCCTAAGCCATCGAAAATGGTAAATTTTATAAGGGGTAGTTTGTGCCCATATTTTTCATGCATTTGACGGTTATTTTTTTCATCACTATATATTGCATTGTTATTTGCGACGAATATTTTGGTCTTAATTAATAGTTAAAATTTTCTTAAGAAAATAAGGTATTAGTGATGTTAAGGTAATCCTGTCACAATAAAGGTGATTTCCAGCTGACATATGGCTATAAAAAATGGTTATTTTCTTTGAATGGTATATTTTCCTCAATTTTGTCTTAAAGCTCTTGAAATTTTCCTTAATTTTAAAAACTACAAAAAAACATCTTTCAAGACCCTCTATGTACTTAAGTCTATTTGGTAATTTTAGAGGTAAAAAATATTTTGATTATTTTGAAGATTTGAGGGACACTTTGGTCATTTTGTAGGTTTTAGGTTGTATTTTGGTCACTTTAGAAGTTTATGGGTATTTCGGTCATTTTCTAGCTTTGATGGTGTATTTCAGCCATTTTGGATGGTTAGATTGTGTTAACAGGGTTAATCAAAGTTTCCCAATAGGTGGGTACAACGATACATGTCAATCATGCAACAGATGAAGATCCAAATCTGACTGTTGGATTGGTCAAATGTGGTGAAATGTTTGTGTTTGTGAATTACAGTGACAACCAAATAGTAAGATTGTGAGAATAGAGTAGTCAAATCTTGCAAAATTTCGTCAAAGTTGATTAAACTTGGTCAATTTTTGGTCAAACTTCAAAGTTGGTTATAGGTCCACGGGATTTGATCAAATTAGGTTGATCAGGGAGGCTTTAAGTGGGTTTTGGTTATTGGTCAGTGTTTTAAGGTTTTCTTGGTTTTTATACTTTTATCAGTGTTAATGTCTCACGGCAATCGACTACCCTATGTGGCGACGTGCTCGCACCCTTGAAGGCTGCAGAGCTCGGGTGCTGTGAAAGAAGGGAAACCTCTGGTGTGTGACTAAATTGAGTCAATTGTAATCTATTATTACCAAAGGTAAGTGAAGTCATCACCAATCATTGGGTTTTTTTCTAAGGTGTGATTGGTCATCTAACTATATTTGATTTTATTACCAATCCTAGGCTAAGAAAAATTTCATTTTCCCTAATCTAATACGGATGGATAAAAAATCTTGATTCTTGAGTTCAAAAGTCCAGTAACATGTGGAGAAGGTGTTAGGACCCTACAACGCCTGTTCGGAGACATTCCTTTGTTTTGGTAAAATCTTAATTTTCAGACATTGGCAATTAAAAAAAAAAAAAAAGCTATTGGCATTAGCTTTTGAGGTTTTAAAGCAATTGGGCTTTTAGGTTTGATTTTGTAAAGGGGTGTGGCCTCTTTCAATGTTTTGCTAGCACATTTAGAATTGTTGTCAAATTTCCATGACAAAAATCTAGCAGCATTTCACCTTATTTTCATGGCGGAAATCTGGTAGCATTTCGCCTCAGGTGCATTATAGCACACAAAACACTATTCTCACCAAACTCTTGCTATGAGATTATGGTAAATATATGCACCATTTTTACAACGAAAATTCAGTAGAGTTTCACGTTTGGTGCGCTAGGCGCACCAGCAAGGCTTCATGCTTGTGTAAACGGTGCGCATCATCATGTTCATACTAAGGCAAGCTGAAGCTCACCTAAGCATCAAACATATTGATACGTATCACAAACACGGGGAAACCAATGTCGCTAACATGAATTGAGACAATCACACTGTGATGATCATGCACACAATGTAGCATGAATATGCCCCTACAACAGTCACATTGAGTGCATACCCACACTCCTAGGTCAAAATCACTAATGATTATGGGAGGGATGCTCTCCTAACCATATGAGTCCATCATACAAAGTGCATGACCATCTTTAAACAAATAGACATATATATATATATATATATATTTATATATATATATATATATATATATATATATATATATATATTTATAGATAATGCACAATGCAAGCACACAGAGTAGAAAAGTAAACTAGACATTGCCAACATTCTGAGGGTATTGCCCAGCAAGGTACAAGAAAAGAAAACCCTAGTCTAGAAAGCTATAAACATTGTTCTAAAGAAACACTATGAGAGAGAGAAAGAGGTAACCACAGGTGAAGGCTAAACCTCCTAATCTACTGAATATTGCCCTTTTTGGGCTTGTGTCTTCTTGCTTGCATTTTGCCTTTTTTGCTTGCTTTTTTAGAAGTCGTGCCCTCACTCTAAGCGTGTACATGCAATAACAAAGAAAACACAACTAGCAAACAAGTAAAAGAGATAGCAAAGAAACAAAGAAAACACACCAAGGGGCAAACAAGGAAAGAGAGCACACAAAGGGGCAAAAAAGCATGTTATCAAACAAGGAAACAAGAAAAGGTGTCCTATAAGGACAAATGTAGGTTTGGATTGGTGTTCGTAGTTCCATTGTATTGGAGTACGGACGACACATGTGCCATTAAGCAAAGTTCCTAAAAGGGACTCAGGATCTCATGTACAAAGACAGGTGCGATCCCACACGAGATTGTAGGTAGGAACTAAGCTTGATGACACAAACAAGTATACAAAGACACATGCATGAATAGGTAAACAAAGATGTGAATAAGGAAAGCTTAAAGAGTAGCGAAGAAGGATGCAAACACAAGATAACACTGAGACATGTTATCGAAGAAGAAACTGAAGAACTCAGTGAAAAACCTCTCTGCCACCCTCCAAGTGGTAAATCGATCCACTAGAGAATAAGTTGGAGTACAATAATAACAAAAGACCCTCCAAGCCTAGTCTATCCAATGTACTTGAGCCCTCCAAGCTCTTGCTACCAACTAGCTTCTCGGAACCTTGTTTTCTCTAGTTTTCTCGGATCCCGCAATTCAACCCGATTCATCCACCAATGGTTGGCTTCTTCCAATGCTTCCAAGCAGCACCAAAACCTCACTTTACACTCAAATTGGGTGTGATAAATGTTTGGGCTATCAACCTCTCAAGGATTTAGAGATGGAGAGGTAGGAGTAGAGGAAAATCATAAGGAAATATGTAGATGATTGTGGGTATAACAATCTCTAACTCTCAAGTGTGTATTCTAGGGTTTTCTCTTTGAAAAGAACTCCTTACAATATGTGGGTAATGAGGTTATATATGGTGTAGGTAAAGACTTGGTAAAACAAAACATGACAAATTAGCCAAACAAAATGTTATGCGAGTATTTCGCGAGAAGGCCTTACCAACGAAACAATCGCAAAAACTCCAGGTTGTCATGACTCTTCATATTCAAGTCATGTGCTTTACATGTGGCTACTTTGTGGGTTAGCTTCTTGCAAGCTTCTCGCGAAATCCACTTGTTCTTCATTTTAAGCTTGAGTCTTCACACTTTCTCACACTCATCCCTTACAATTAAAAACCCACATAAATACAAGGAAAATTGATTAAATAAAATTACAATCAAATTTAGCACATAATTAAATCCAACACAAAATAGTTGTAAATTATAAATTTATAGATATAACCAAACAAACAAGAAGGCCCTGAAGACCCACAAGCATAAACCCACAAAGGGGAAACAAATAAAACATGGCAACGGCCTAGATCTAAGCAAACAAGCATGGATCCAAGCACCAAAAGCATGAAAACGAGCAAACATGCAAAAAGGAACAAATCCAAACCCATTATTGAAACATGGGTGTATGGATGTAGGCCTCATCCACTAGATCTAAATCTACACCCTACCAAAAAAGCCAAACACAAGAAAAAGGCACAAACAAGTTATGTAATGCTATAAAAAAAAACAAAGGCATAGCATCCAAACATGTAGATATAAACACACAAACATGGCAAGAAGCACATAAACATGGCAAAGAGCAAAAAGGGGAAAATTAGACATATCCTAGCCCAAGAAGGCTACGCCATCAACATCAAAGCAATAAAACATGTGAGAAAGCAAGTAGACATGCTAGGAAATGAAATGGGTTTAGATAGTAGATAAAAGCTACATCTACACCCCTAAGCCTCAAATTGAAGGTACCAAGAGTAAGGAGAGGAAGATGAGAGCAAGAACACTACTTCTTGATTGATGAGAAAGATGAGAAATCAAAGGTTATATGAGAGTGTTTAGGAGAGAATTTAGAGTGAAAAAGAGAGAATCTACCCAGAAAATGCTCCAAAAAGCCCTTTTTTTTTTTTTTTTTTTTCCTGGGGGTTTGGTGTATATATAATGAAATAGTGACTTTTTAGCCTTTAGCGGCCTTTCAAGGTGCACCGAGCCTAACTGCTGACATCAGCAATCCTATCCTTTTCCCAATTAATGCCAATCGCATATTTGAGAGCCTTAGGGATTCTAATTGAGTTGATCTTGGATTCCTTGGAAAGGTATGGATGTCTAGTTTCCAAAATACTAAAGAAATTGGAAATACAACGGTCAAATAAAATGTTATGGCCTCAAGAAGTGAGTTGACACGCCTAACACGTTTTTCAATATATCTCAACCGTTTTAACTTCAATTTTGACTCCTAAATAGTCATTGGTAAGGGAATTCATTAATCTTAGCAATAAAATTGGTTTTAACCCATTCTGATTGTCGAAACAAAATTAGGTTTTTTGGCATCCCTAAGAATCACCCTTGAGTCAAACTTGGTCAAAGTTGACAAAAATCTCCAACAAGGTCGGGTTTGATGTAAAGACATGAAAATTGTTGTTTTTTTTTTGGGGGGAGGGGGGGGGGGGTTGACCAACTATGAATTTTGGTTTAAATGCTCGTAAATGTGTGGAAACACAAGAACTATTTAGACCCCCAAATTAAAGTTACAACTTGATTGATTTTACTCTAACTTAATAGTAAGTGTGGAATAGAGTAAATGCGAGTGGATAAACAAATAAGCTACTTTAACCCATAATCATTATAACACAGTAGTAAAACGAAAGGTGAAAGAGTAGGGAAGAAGAATGCAAACACAAGATAACATGTCGATGTGCTATCGAAGAACTCGGTGAAAAACCTCTCCACCGCCCTCCAAGCAGTAATCGATCCACTAGACAATCAGTTGGGATACATGGGTTAGCAAGAGACCCTCCAAGCCTAATCTACCCGATGTACCTAAACCCTCCAAGCTCCTACTCTAACAAGGCTTCTCGGAACCGTGTTTTGTCTAGCTCTCTGGATCCCGCAACAAGCTCCATGTTGCATCTGCCATCCTTGGCTTCTTTCAATACTTCCCAGCAGCACCAAAACCTCACTGAACACTTTGAAAGGGTGTGGTAAGTGTTTGAGTTATCAACCTCTCAATGGTATGGAAATGGAGAGGTAAGAGTTGAGGAAAATCCACAAGCAATTGTGTAGAGAAATGTGGGTATAACAATCTCTAACTCTCATGGTTTGTGGCTAGGGTTTTCTCTCTGAAGCACTCCTCAAATTTTGTGGGTAATGTGGGTATATATAATGTGGGTACAGAAAGTGTGTATTAGATAGGAAAATCTGGCAAAACAAAATGTTTCGCGAGTGTCTCGCGGGAAGGCCTTACCCACAAGCTACTCGCGAAACATAGCTATCTCCATCTATCCTGACTCTTCGCATTTCAGTCATGTGCAGGGCACATGCATCATTTCGTGGGATGCTTAGTCGCAAGCTACCCGCGAAAACTCTTCAGTCTTTAATTTGCTTGGGTCTTCACATTCTCTCTCTCTTTCTCTCTCACACAACCCTTACAGTTAAATCCCATAATAAATACAAGGTACAAAAGATTGAACATAATTACAATCAAATTTGGTACGAAATTAAAGCCAACAAAACATATAGTTGTAAATTACAACTTTACAATCTCCCCCTTTGGCTATTCCGTGACAAAACCCCTAAAACAGACTCTAGACTTAGACATGAGTTTGGGAACAGTGGCAAAACTCACTCACACCTAATCTAGAAGCTGTGAATCACTTGCACGTATATACCTGTAACCTAAAACACTCGCACACAAACAAAACTTTCATTAAGCTTATAACGAGTTGAATACATGGTATGTATATGAGCAAGTAAAGTGCGATCAAGTTTGTAAACATAATAAAACATATAAGCATATCTTGATCAAACAAGTTTAGTCATTAAATAATCACTACAATGAACATTTAACTAGTAAATGCTCATCCAGACACGTAATGCAATGAAGATCACTCACAAGGATCAATTGCATGTCCAACACACAACCAATGCAAAATACACGAAGTATTTGCATCTAGGATACATGATCCTACTAGGGTACAAGTGAGAGGTACTAAAGATATATAATCAACATCTAAAAGTACTAAAAAAATGCTACAAAGCATTGAGATAAACACAACAACAGAATATAAGACTGAAATTAAGAACAATGTATTAAAGCTTTAAACAAAAGGAGTAAAAACAATAAACAAACAGTTATAAAAGCTAAAATAAACAATGGTAAACCGCCTGTAATAAACTAATATATCTAAGGTCTAAATTATGCTCCCCCTAAACCATGCAAGCTTCCCCTCAAAATTTTCTCCCCATTTTTGACCGGAATGGCCAAAGAGGCTAAAATTCATTGGACTCTGAATCTGAACCCTGGTTGATGGACAAATCATTGATCTGAAAGGATAAGGCAGTGATCTAACCCTGGACATAAGCAAACTGGTCTGCGGTGTGCTGCACATAGGAGTCTAGCAAAGTATATAGCTAGTCCACTCTAGCAAGAAGGCAATCAAGTCTGTCGGGTCCTCGTGTAGGTACTGAAGAGGATGGCTGTGCTGAAGTCTCTAGGGTAGAAGTGAATCTATCAATCTCCTCCTCTGTATCTCACCCCTCCTCCTCAACACAATCCCGTGGTATCGTATGCACACCTGTTTTAGAGCCTTTGATGTGAGCTGTGCTTCTAGTCACTGTGTGTGCACTAATAGGATAGTCCCTCTGAACCACAGTAAGGCCACTCGAAAGTTTGAGCCTTGACTTTGCAATGAGGCCCATAATGAGAGAGGGGAATGGCATTACTGTTCTGGAGTTTTGCTTCTCTATGCTCTTCTTCAACAAATGGAAGATGTGTCCACATATATCAATCTCCTTATGAGTAAAGATATCATACAAGATGATTGTCCTTGGAGCGGATAGTGTCGTGAGGTTCGTGACTGGGTACAGATTATGGATCAGTACATAAGCTAAGGCCCTCATCTCTGGAGTGAATGGTATTGTGTTCATGGAGGGCTTCTTCAGTGTACCACTAAGTATCCTTACCATCTCCTCAATGGATTCCAATCTATGCTCATATTGTATCGTGATTGGCTATGAGGGAGGATGAACTTCTAAGAACTCCTGAATACTTTCCCTAGTGATGACAAACTCTGTCTGTCTCTCTCTCTCTCTCTCTCTCTGATTCTATGACTTTAATATGCATTATTAGTTTTTTTTTTTTTTAATTTAGTGTTTGTAACTTGATTTGTTTTGTATTTCATTCTTCATTTGATGCATTGGATGTGAGAATGAGTGTTTCCGTAGCATTACTCCACTTAATGTGGACAATTTTATTTATTTAATTTAGGCAAAATATTATATTTTAAACTTTTTAAAATAAAAAAGTAGTGGAAATATAAATAATTTAATGATATATATGGGGGATGTGGATGAATTTAAATGTTAAAAAAAATGATATGAGAAAAAAAAATAAAAATAAAATACATAGTAATAAACACTAACTTATCCAAATAATTCTATGTAATATAATAATAGTACATTCTTATATACTATTTTTAATTATTTATAATGAAATATGATAATATTTAACAATCAAAGCCATAAAAAATAAAATAAAAAATAAAAACTTAAAAAAACAAAACAAAAAACTAAATCTCATCAACTAAAATAGAGTTCTAAAAAATACAAAACTTTATCAAGCTAAAATAGATATGCAAGAAAAATAAAAATAAAAATCCACCAAAAAATTGAGGGAGAAAGAGTGGGAAATAACCACTTTTTGTGAGAAAATTATGTAAAAAATGGAAGGGTGAATGACAAATTTATACTAAAAGGATGATAATAAAAAAGAATCAAAATAAAGGAAGATAAAAGGAAAGAGGAAGAGTGATATCAAGGTAGAATGTTTGGGAAGATGAAAAGGTAAAGAGAAGGAGAAAAGTTGGAGAAAGTATAAATGTTAAAAAAAATTAGTACAATTTGATGAGCACAATTTTCTTTTATTTGAATTTACATTTTTTATTTTTTAAAACAAAAGGAGAGAGAAAATATAAATAATTTAATGATAAGGAGGATGTGGTTGAATTTTAATATTGAGTAAACCAGAAGAGAAGAAATAAATAAGAAAAAATAAAAGATATAACAATAAACACTAAATTATCCAAATTATGCTATGTAATGAAATACTATTTTATTTTTATCTATTGTCTTTAATTTTTTATAATGTAATAGGATAAAATTTAACAATCAAAAAGCAAAATAATAATAATTGTGGGGCCAGAGAATTTGTGGTCCCAGCCAACTTTCCATTTGGGCCGAAGGCCCACGCCAAGGAGAGTAGTTGACGAGGACAAGTAGCAAAAGTCCAAATGGCCTAGAGATGCAGTCAAGGATGACCCTGTCCTTGGCATCCCAAGGCCTAAAAGGGAAGAACGACACGTCATCAAAGGCAACCTTCGAAGCGCTCCCAAAAGAAAAGGCGAATAGAATAGGACTCGCATGGGGGTACAGTGTGGGAGTGGTTCAAGGAAAAGACGTCACCTCCGCATTGAATGTGCCAACAAACGTCCTAGCCACATTGATGAGAAAAGACCCCTGAACAGTGTGTTTTCGGTTATTGCAACTAACAGAAGGTGAGGGGAGGCGGCTGATGGGACAGACACTTGAGTAGTTACCTGCCTGATCAATAGATGGAAGGTCAGGATCAACTGAGAAGGGCTATATATTGTAAGGATTCATGCGCCAAGAGAGGAGGCCAAAAAAAAAAAAAACAATTGTAGCCAAAAAAATGAAAGGAATAATAAGAACATTAAGCTCAATGGACAAGATCCATGGACAAACTTAGTTCACCTCTGTGCGTTTACTATGAACACCATGACTAACCACCGTTCGGTGACCAAGGCCTAGCCTTTCAACCCATTCTCTATAAATTTATTGTTTGGTCCTTTAACGTTCGAGCACCATAAACCAATTTGGAGTCGTTACAAATTGAGTTCTTACAATAATAATAATAACTTAAAACACAAAACTAAATCGTATCAACCTAAATTAGAGTTCTTAAAAATACAAAAATTTATCAACCTAAAGCTGAGATGCAATAAAAAATAAAAATCCACCAAAACATTGGGAGAGAGAAAACAATGCAAAAAATGGAAAATAGTGATAAATTTATAGTAAGAGAGAAGGGATAAGAAGAGACAAATAAAGGAAGATTAAAGGAAAGATGAATAACAATATTAAAGTGAAGGATAGTGGGGAGATGAAAATGTAAGGGAAGAAGAAAGGTTGAAGAAAGTGTAAATATTTAAAAAATAAGTGAATGTAACAAAAATTATAGGAAAATTGGAAATAAAAAAGAAATATATATATATATATATATATGTTAAAACCGATAAAAATGAATATGTAAAGTCAATAAATATGAAAGGGGGAAATAATTCAAAAGAGATGCATCAGTGAAAGAAAAGGTAAAAAAGAAGAAGGTAGTCAGTAGTACTCACTCCTCTGTCAGTTCAGAGTTTTCAGATTAGATGTGATTGGATGATTTAGGTCGGAGGAAGCTTGAGCTATGCAACCAGCAATAGTGGAGAGCAAGAGCTGAGAGAAAGAAGCTAAGCAAGAATGAGAAAGAGAAACGGTAAAAAATTTAGGGATTTGAGGTTTTTTATTTGTTTTGATTTATGGTTAATTTCTTAGACTGGATTTGTAGTTTATCTTGTTGAATTTTGGTATGTATAGAGGATAATGATGTTATTTTTTGAACAATTGATTTTTGTCTAGACCAAAATAATTAATTTTTCTGTGGTACCAATGTTTAACGAGATATAACAGAATTTTTTTTTTTTTTGGTTAAAAGAACGCGCTGATTTTTTTTTAGATTCATCAGAAACCTTTTTTTTTTTTTTTTTTTTTTTTTTTTGCCTTCTATCCCTTCTTTTCTAAAATTTTGGGGCCCCCTTCCACTCAGGGGCCTTAGGCAATTGCCTAATTGGCCTAGAGGAAGGGCCGACCCTGCCCCTAAAGGCTTGAAAAGCTTCTGCGAGAAAATTGAGTCCTTGAAAGAGAATAGTGATGTTGATGAGCTTCTGTAGTTGATTTCTGACAACTTGATAGGTTTAAGGTTGTTGTTAGTGTATTAGGAAATGACAATTTGTCCATATATTTAATTTTTAGGATGTGTTTATGTCAATGAGGCATGTATATAGGTAAATAAAGGTGCTAATTAATGATTAGATTTCTTCTTTCCTACCTCTTCTGTGTTTGTTTCCTCTCTCTCTCTCTCTCTCTCTCTCCTAGGAATTAAACTGATATTCAGTATGATGACGCTCCATACCTATAATGTTACTGCAGCTGGAGATGAGTAATTATAAGCGGTCTCAAAGTACAACGATGGCAATAAAGGCCATAACCAATTGCAGTACCAGCACAGCAGTCTCTAATTGCTACATAACTTATTTTAAAACCGTTGAGAACTTTTTATCAAGCAGGGCGTTTTAAAGGTAAAACACTTGTTTGATGATTATGATGAAACAGATAAGGAGAAAGGTGGGAAGTGATCCCTCTCAAACCTATCCTGGAGTTCTCAATATTTGGATAATTTTTTTTTATTGTACTTTTATTCCTTCTCAAAGTCACTGCTAAAGACCGTACAATGTTGTGTAATTCTCAAATCAACACCTCCCTCTCCCCCTGGCCCATTTATGCTCCATTTATGATTCTTTTTATTTCATAGTTTTCATTAAAAATTATAAATTTTAAGCTATATTTATTCACTTTAAATGATATATTATAAATTTGAAGTTATATTATTCACGTTGAATGATGTAACATCATGTATATTGTTAGATACGATATATAAAATCTTAACCATATAATAGAATCTCTACATATCAAAGGTTAGTAGCAAAGATTAGGATGTCCTCATGGAGAATTTTTATGCCCCCAACAGCATGCTCATTGACGTGGCTCAATTGAGTGGGTCTTCCTTGACATTTTTTGGTTATCTTTTGATGATTCAATGATTCATTGGATTTTTCTCAATGGACCAAGCTTGATTGAGTAAGATGAGTTCAGTTTTGTCAAGCTTACTAGTAATGACTAAATATCAATAAGAGGTTTATGGTTCAGTGACATTGTCCTATTTATCCATAGAAGAAAATTTGGGTTCTAATCTTCATTCCCAGCTTGTTGTAAGCATTAAAAAAAAAAAAAAAAAAAAAAAAAGGCTTAATATCAGTAGGTTGAAGTTAGTATAGACAGCACGTGAAAAAGCACTTTCCTATAAAACAATACAGTGAAAACCCCACTTCTTCAGAAACCTCACAGATGTCGCATTCCAAAATGTGGTTGATACAGCTTCTCCCTGCCCCCACCCCCACCCACCCACCTTTTTTTTTTTTTTTTTTTTTTCTTCTTCTTCTTCTTCTTCTTCATAGTCATCCCAGTTATCATCTTTTTCACCATTCCTCTTCTTACGGGCTTCCTGTTTAGCCTGGACTTTTTGTAGCAGGCGCCTGAAAAGGAGTATTTCATATCAAAAAAGACTCATTAACTCATTGTAAAGATATTTCAGAAAGAAGAATACCTAAAAACCAAAGGTGGATATGAAACAAAATGAATATTTTAGCAATTCATGATGTAGTGCTAACAAGGCCCAGATATAACTAGACATACTCATCAAATGCGTACTCCTCCCTCTCACATAACTGTGAGTCCCACTAATTAAATTTATGGTGGGACCCACAATTCATGTGAGAGAGGAGAATACGCATTTATGATACTCTCGGAGTATTCAATAATTTTCCTATTCTAAGGCCATTAAGATGAATTTTTCCTAGAATAAACAAAAACATCAAGACATATCTTTGCAGAATTTGCAAAAAAGTAAGAGCAATGAAATGAGAAAAGAAAATAAACTATTGGGCAAAGCTAAACAAAATTGCTCCCTTTTGTTGTAGAAAGAAAAGAAGGTACATTTTTATTTTGATAATCTTTCTCAACTTATGCCAGGGAAGAAAACAAAACACACCCTCTCTGCCAGTCTTTGTACTTCATAATGCAAACCATGTTAATATATATGTTACTTCCTCTTACTTCTTTAACTAACTTGCAAAGTCATGCATCATATGCTAAAGCTTAGTAAACTGATATTGAATAATGTACAACTCTTGGGATTAATTTTTGATAAGTATAACACAGAGGATTAATTATAACCAATCTAAAAGAAGCTGTTATGAGTAATAGGGACAAAATGTACTTTATATATAAATAATATTTTATGTGTTAGGGTTAACTTATCAAGCCCTAAAACACTTTCACAATAAACAACATGGTATCAGAGCCACCAAGCTGCCGTTGCCGTTAACCCTCCGACCACCACCCACCGATATTGTTGTTGCCGGCAACAATATCCCTACTCGCTAGCTCCGACAACCCTAATAGAGACTCCGACGATCTCGATTTAGTGGCTGAAGGAGTTGTCTAGCACCGGTGACCCTCTCTCCGGTCTCGCGACACCAAATCGACGTCACTTGATCACGAGAGAGGCAGGGTTTTACTCGCCCTCCTCCGGCGACCATCCTAGCTTACTCGTCGGTCCTCACGCCACCACTCCTGCACCCTAGCGTCATCGTCGGAGCTTTTTCAGTTGAGAGTTTCAACCATGGTTTGATTTTCTTCTCTTTTTCAATACGTTCTCTACGTATCTGTCAGGCAGCCTTAGGTTGATGTTTAGTAGTGGATTGGGCAATTATTTTTTTTTGGTGTTGGTATGGATTTGTTGTTGCCTTGTTTTTTGGAATAGTTTGGTGTTGATTCGTTGATAGATGAGTTACTGTTGATGTGGCTGATTGGTTGAAGTACATTGGTTGCTAGTTGGAGTTTGTTTTAATTCAGTCCAGCTTATTTCTATAGTGTTAGTTTGTTCTTCAGATTGCTATTATGGAGTCCAAAGACAGTGCTCAGCCCCCTAATTATTTCTTATCTACTTATATGTTATCAATTACCTCCATTCATCTAAATGGTAGTTGTAGGAACCAAGTATAAGACCTATGGGCCCTGGATTACTTTGGGCTCACAATCTATTTGTAGTGGGTTTGAAGATTTCCTACTATGGGTCGTTCTCGGCAGAGAGACTCAAAACAACGCCCAATTGATATTCACTCCTTCACTCTTTTCCCTCAAATTTTCTGAACCCTTTCTTCTCCCAACTTTCTTCTATTTATAGCCAAGGTTAGTGGGAAGATTATGATTACAGCCACCGTTTGTGCTTTTGAAGGTCCAATATTATTTGATTTAAGTGGATGTTTAGGTGAGAGGGCGGTGCTGCATTTATGATCTTGGAACTTGATTTCAGCTGGATCGATTATGCTCGGCAACTCAGTCTCCCGTGCATACCACATTTTCCCGGGAAAGATTCATATACTTGTCCGAGAACGTTTGACCGATCACCTCTTGGAACTTAATGCCCAACACTTGTCTGTGTATTTATGGAAGCACCAGGGAGGGCGCAGGATGACTGGACCTTTCTACTGGGCCTGCGCCTAAAGCCGGTATGGGACTAGGCCCAGGACCTGTATGGGCCTGGGATCCTCGCGCTGTACGATTGGGACTGGGCCCGGGGCCTGTATGGGCCTGAGATCTTGGTGCCGTACAATAGCCCCCCCTTGATTCGTACTCGGTCGCCGAGAGGAATCAAGGAGCTGCCTGGGCCTTTTGACCTCGGGAGTCTTTTAGCCTGGGACCTATGACTGTTACTTCTTATTAATGTTCATCTCAAAAGACGCGCCGTTTCGCGACGCCAGACGCAGTCGTCATTATTGTCTGACGGCTCGTGAACCGAAGCGGCGCGCGGATTGGGTACGCTTGGCATTCGCTGGGTCGCTCGTAAACTGTGCCCATTTACTGCTTGATTAAGCGCTTCTTCTTCCCCCATTTCTTTTTGGCTCTATAAATAGTCTCCCTCTGAACACCATTCTATTTTTCCTTCGCCTCTGATCTTTAGAGCTTTTCCTCTGCCGATCACATTTCTGTGCGCTTGCTTACCCAGTGTTCTTTTCCTCCTTAGAACCCAAAGTAAGTTTTTCTTCCCCTTCCTATTCCTTCAGCTTTTATTTCTTTGAGTTTACTTCTGTAGTTTTAGGCGTTATAGATGGGTTACTCTTACCTTCTAGAATCCCCGGCTGCTTTGGCCACCTTTAGGAATAAATTTAACATTCCCGATGACGTGGATGTGGCTTACTGCCACGAGAGTGATATTGAACTCCACCGAGGGCAGGGTACAGCCTTCTTTCCTTTGATGTCCATTTTAGAAGGTGGGGTCAGGTTCCCCGTAGATCCCCTCTTGATAAACACACTCACTTACTATGGGCTGTGCCCCGACCAGCTTCCCCCCAACTTTTACCGGGTAGTTAGTTGTGTCAGTAAGTTGAACCACACCTTTAACTTACAGCTAGATCACCATGACATTAACCAAATGTATAGGCTCTGTGGGAGCAAAGCCACCGGTTATTACCTAAAGACAAGAGATGCACGGGTACGGCTGATATCATGCCTACCTGATTCAAACAGGAACTCCGCCGGGGAGTTCGTTAGGGTGCGCGGCAAATGGTTTGCCGGGGAGATCCCTTGCCCCCTTACGCAGCGTGAAGTGGGTTCGTACCATCCCCTTCATATAACTGCTTCCCTCCACCTCTCCTTTTCTTCTTATTGGAGTAAAAAGAACTTTATTATTGTAGACTAATGTGTCACCTGATCTTTTGCAGACGGCAAAGTGTTTGGGCAGGACCTCAGAGCCGTCCACGCCAAAGACTTAAACTTCGTCCTCCGTTCTGAGATATACGTGCATTGGGACGGACAACTCCGGGCCTCGCACTTGATCCTCGGAGTGGATCCGGTTTATTCTACTTGGCAGCCTTTCAAGCAGGCACTGATAGTTGACAGCCCCCTGCTATCGTATATAGACGTCCGGTACGTAAATTTTTTGCCGCCGAATCTTACAACCGGGGAAGCAAGGGAATTTGGTCGGCGGTTTACTTGCGCAGACGAGCTAGCTCCTTTGCGAGACGAATCCGCGGAGCAAGCATCCCGGCGCCTCAGGGAGATAGCCCACGAAGTCATACAGCAAGAAGGCCAAGCGCAAGAGCACCCATTCCCGAGAATCCAGCCGCCGTGCCTCAACAACAAGTGATAGAAGCGGCTGCCCTGCTAGCTGAAGCTATCCAGCCTAGGGGAAGGATGGTATCCAGGAAGGTGATGTCAATAGAACGGTTCGTGCCCAGTACCCGGCAATCCAATCAGCCACCGCCTTCCCAGAGCCGGGGTCAAGTGCCTCAGCCTTCACCCTCTACGCAGGCCGGACGTGCCTGAAAGAAGCAAAAAGTTACCGATCAACCTTCCACGGGCCCGGGAGATGCTGCTGCCAAGACTCCTCCCCGTCCAACAGGTGGCATTGTTATCCGCGAGCCGCCAACCGAAGCTGGCACGGGGGGTGCGTCCTCCTCCCAAGTGGCTCCAGCGTGGGAGCCAAAGATCCTTCTGGACGGCAAGCCATTGCCCTCAACCGCCTGCATTCGGATGTGGGATAAAGGCGAGGGCGGCCGTATTGCCCAATCTTTGGCCGAAGCTCTCCAGCTTCCCGAGGACGTGCATGCTTTCGAGGAGGGATCCGAGGAGTCCGTAGGGCGCCGGTTAGAGTGGCACGCCATTGCGGTAATTCTTTTGTCTATCTAGTCCTTCATACAGATTTCCTTTTGCTTCTTTTCTAACCTTTGTGCTTGCTAGGCTGCTCAAATGGCCCACATTGTGGCTACTCGGGCACGAGAGCTTGCCGAGGAGAACGAGCGCGAGAAGGATGCGCGGGAGGCGGCGGTGAAAACGGCTAAGGAAAAGCTGAAGGCCGCTGAGTCTGCTGAGAAAAAGGCTGCAACTGCAGAGAAGAATCGGTCCCTGGCCGAGAAAAGGTGCGCGGAGCTCCTAACTCAGCAGAATGAGACGGAGGTTAAGCTAGCCCAAGCCATCAGCCTTAACACCTCCAACGCCGAGGAGATTACCGACCTCAGGGCAGGCTTGGCTGCCGCGGAGCAAAAATGGTACGATGTCAGCTTTGCTGATGCCGAAAACTCCGTAGAGCCGGTGGTTGCTCAGGCTCGGAATATGGGTTTTGAGGCCGGGTGGTTTGCCGCTCTCCAAGCAATGGGAGTTCCTGAGGATTCGCATCTAAGAGACCCCGGCCAAATTCCATTCCCGAGCCCCGCTCCTGCTGCTCAGGATGCCCCGGTGGCTATTGACGAGGAGGAGACGGCCAGTATGAGGGAGCTGGTTGAGCAAATCGATGCCCACGCCGAGCCCGAGGAAATGGAAGCCACCAGTATCCCGACTGTGCAGGAGCTTCTCGGTGAGGATCCGCCTTTTCCCTTGACCGTCCAGCAGGGAGCGACACCGCCGACCCAACCTCCCAGCTAATTTTACTTTTATTTGCTTGCTTATTTTTATTTTATTAGTTTTATTTGCTTATGTCACCGGGATGTGGTGACCGAACAATTGCTTTATTTTGTTGGTTTTATTTGCCCACGTCACCGGGATGTGGTGATTGCACAATTGCTTTATTTTGTTGGTTTTATTTGCCCACGTCACCGGGATGTGGTGATTGCGCAATTGCTTTATTTAATTAGTAGTCCGTTTTCTTTTTCCGTTTCAATTTGTCGAGTGAGTTTATATCTATTTATGTGTTTTGCTTGAATCACGCCAGTGCTATGGCTGCTTAATAGAATGGTACCCCCGAGAACCTGTTGTGCGGCGCTTTGTGTAATTTGAGAGTGCTATTTGACTTAGTATTTGTAAAAAGGGTTAGGTTTTTATCAGGCTTTGGTGAACCGGGAATCGTGCTTTCGTCTTAAGAGTATTCGCTTGTTAGGTTTACGCCTGTTCGGAAATTTGAGTTTAACCGAGAACCAGGTTTCTGTCCTAAGGGATTTGTTTGTAGGTTTCCACCTGCTCGGCGATATTGACCGAGTCGAGGGTCAGGTTTCTGTCCTTAGAGATTTATTTGTAAGGTTTCCACCTGCTCGGTAATATTGATTGAACCGAGGGTCAGGTTTCTGTCCTTAGAGATTTATTTGTAAGGTTTCCACCTGCTCGGCAATATTGATTGAACCGAGGGTCAGGTTTCTGTCCTTAGAGATTATTTGTAAAGTTTCCACCTGCTCGGCGATATTGATCGAGCCGAGGGTCAGGTTTCTGTCCTTATAGATTTGATGGTGATTCTCTCGGCGTGCGGTCAAGGAGTAAAAAACAGCATATACAAAAGGATTCATCATGCTTTTAATTTCAATGGAATACAAGTTCTGGCTTACACCGATGATTATGCGTAGAATTTCTTCAAGTTGTTGGCGTTCCATGGTCGGGGGAGCGGCCTCTCGTCAAGGTCTTCCAAGTAATAAGCCCCTGCACCCGCAATGGCTGTGACTATGTATGGTCCTTCCCAACTCTGAGCGAGCTTCCCTGCAGCCATGTCCCGCATGTTCCCTACTACCCGTCTTAAAACTAGTTCCCCGGCACTGAATTCCCTGCTTTTCACGTTTCGGTTGTACCTTTGGGCCAGCTTCTGCTGATACTCGGCAACACGTACGGTCGCGGCCTCCCTGCATTCTTCTAGCCAATCCAAGTGTTCCATCATCAGGTCGGCGTTCTGTACGGGGTCAAACCCGGCAACCCGTGCACTGCATAAGCTCACCTCGGTTGGTATTACTGCTTCTGAGCCGTATGTCAGGGAAAATGGGGTTTCACCCGTGGATCTCCTGGGGGTCGTACGGTAGGCCCACAATACACTGGGTAGCTCTTCCGCCCATCTTCCCTTCGCTTCGTCCAACCTTTTCTTGAGCCCGTTCAAAATAGTCTTGTTTACCGCTTCAGCTTGGCCGTTGCTTTGTGGGTACGCCGGGGTTGAATACTTGTTCTTGATGCCAAGCTTACTACAAAAGCTCCGGAAAGCATTGTTGTCGAACTGCAGCCCATTGTCCGTCACTAGCGAATTCGGCACCCCAAACCGTGTAACTATGTTTTTCCATACAAACTTTTTCACGTCAGAATCCCGGATATTAGCCAAGGCTTCAGCTTCAGCCCACTTTGTGAAGTAATCTACAGCCACCAATACAAAACGGCGGTTCCCCGTTGCCCGGGGGAAAGGCCCTAGGATGTCAAGCCCCCATTGTGCAAATGGCCACTGGCTGCTGACGGGATTTAGCTGTCCTGCAGGCTGATGGATCATTGGGGCGTGCTTTTGACACTGTTCGCAACTCCGAACGTATTCGGCGGCATCCTTCTGCATCTGTGGCCACCAAAATCCCTGTGTCATTGCCCTGTGTGCTAAAGATCGTCCCCCGGCATGCCCGCCGCACACTCCTTCATGCAGCTCTGTCAGAAGTTCTTTGACTCTTTCTGGATGTAGGCACAAGAGGTAAGGGCCTGCAAAGGATCTTCGGTACAGTTTTCGGTCTGAAGACAGCCAGTATCTGGGAGCCATCCGTCGAATCTTGTTGGCCTTGGCCTCATTCTCCGGAACTTTATCTTCGGCAAGGAAGTCTATGATCGGGCTCATCCAACTTGGACCAGCCACTGCCACTTGCGCAATCTCTACTCCGGCTTGGTCGGGAACATTCTTCACATGGATGCTTGGCTCCCTTACAAGTTCTACCGTGATGAGCCTCGGCGTATCCTCGGTAGCCGATGAGGCTAACGTGGCAAGAGAGTCAGCGTGCTTGTTTTGTGACTAGGCTACCTGGGATATCTTTACCGTTCCAAACTGACCGATAATTTGCTTTGCCGTACTGAGATAAGCTTTCATTCTGGGGTCCCGAGCTTCGAAGTCCCCAGTGATCTGATAAACAACCAGTCGAGAGTCAAAGTAGATCTCTACGTCTTTTGCGCCCAGATGTAATACTGCCCTTAACCCGGCCAGTATGGCTTCGTATTCGGCTTCATTGTTCGAGGCTTTGAACCCCAATCTGAGGGAGTGTTCCAGTCGTATACTCTCAGGGGTGACTATGACTATACCAGCCCCGGCCCCCATAGCATTCGATGCGCCGTCCACAAATAACCTCCACGGGCGAACCTCCGTACTACAGATTATCTTGCCTTCATCCTTGGGTGTAAACTCTGCGATGAAGTCAGCCAGAACCTGTCCCTTCACTGAGCTTCTAGGTCGGTATCTTATGTCAAACGATCCCAACCGAGTCCCCCATTTGGCAATCCGCCCTGTGAAATCTGATCTCTTCAATAGTGACTGCAACGGATACTCGGTGAGGACGAACACTGTGTGTGCCTGGAAGTAATGTGGCAACTTTCTCGTGGCGTGCACCAGGGCCAAAACTAACTTCTCGAGAGGCAGGTACCTTGTCTCGGCATCGACCAAGGTTTTGCTCACGTAATACACCGGCATCTGCACTCCCCGGTCTCTTAGCAACACAGCACTTACTGCATGGTCGGTGACAGCGAGATACATAAACAGATCCTCCCCGGGCTCCGGGGCCGTCAACCTCGGCGCCTTTGCCAAATACTCCTTTAGCTCTCGAAAGGCTTCATCGCAACTCTCGTCCCATCGAAACCCCTTCCACTTTTTCAGAAGCTGATAAAAAGGCCGGCAACGGTCGGCAGACTTGGAGATGAATCTGTTCAGGGCCGCTAACATTCCAGTGAGCACTTGCACCTCTTTGGGATTGCTTAGTGGTTTGAGGCGGTTCACGGCTTCTATCTGGTCGGGGTTAGCTTCTATTCCCCGAGTAGAGATCAGATATCCCAGGAACTTACCAGCCCCCACTCCGAAAGTGCACTTCTCGGCATTCAAGCGCAATTTGTGCCGACGTAGTATCTCAAACACTCCCCGGAGATCTTCGGTATGCTGCGACTCAATTCTGCTTTTCACCACCATATCATCGATATAAACTTCAACCGTGCATCCAATTTTCTCTCAGAACATTCTCGTCATCATTCGCTGATACGTAGCCCCGGCGTTCTTTAATCCGAATGGCATGACCTCGTAGTGATAATTTGCATTCGGGGAGATAAATGCTGTCTTTTCTCGGTCTTCGGGTGCCAAGGCAATCTGGTGGTAGCCCTGGAAGGCATCTAGGAAGCTCATCCTCGGATGCCCGTACGTCGCATCTACTAGCTGGTCAATCTTGGGCATCGGGAACGGGTCCTTGGGACATGCCTTGTTCAAGTCTGTGAAATCCACACAAACTCTCCATTTCCCGTTCTTCTTCTTCACCACGACAGTGTTTGCCAACCACTTCGGGAAGAATATCTCCTTTATGGCTCCGGCATCCTTCAGCCGCTGTACCTCCAGGTTTACTGCATCGACGTGTTCCTTCGACGCTCTTCTCGGTTTCTGCTTCTTTGGGGGGAATAATGGATCCACGTTGAGTCTGTGGACAATGAACTCGGGATCTACGCCGGGCACTTCATACGGGCTCCATGCGAAAACATCCACGTTCTGCAATAGGAACAGCAACATATCCACCCTTTCCCGGTCGTTCATGCTTGTACCTATCTGGAAATACTTGTCAGCATCTGGGAGAATTCTTACCTTCAGCACCTCCTCGGCAACGTCCGCCCCAGCTTCCCCCTGGGGTTTCTGTAATTGCTATGAATCTTCTTTCTCGTTCTCCTCAGTTCGACCGAGCTGTTCCTTCTCCCACCGGACCGCGGCGACAAGGCACTGCCTCGCCACCTGTTGATTCCCCCTTACCACGGCAACTCCATTCTCAGTAGGAAATTTCACTTTCACGTGAAGGGTGGACGGGACAGCCCCCATGGCGTGAATCCACGGCCTTCCCAGGATTGCGGTGTACGGTGCGAATGATCGGACTATTATAAATGTAACTATAACTGCCTTGCCTTCCATGTCCACTGGGAGAGAGACTTGCCCCTCGGGAATTACAACCCTCCCATCAAACGAGACCAACGGCGTGTCATACTTTGCCAAATCCTGGGTCTTTAACCCTAGCCCTTCAAAGAGATCCGGGTACATGACGTCGGCTCCGCTTCCTTGATCAATCATTACCCTCTTCACCAGGAATCCGCCTATCCGGGCTGTCACCACCAAAGCATCGTCGTGGGGTTGGACCGTCCCCTCGAAATCGTCTTCTCCGAACGAGATGGTCAGCTGTCCAACTTTCTTTTTCTTCTTGGATGATTCTCCTTCCGTGCAGGCTACTGTCAGTATCCTTTTTGCCGCTGCTGCCCTTCTTGGTGCGGCATGGATGACTTCGATTACCCCCAGGGGTGGTGGAAGGGGATTCCTTTTCTGTTGGGCGCCCTGCCCGGTTTCTCGGTCAACGGAATCAGCTACAAACTCTTTCAAGTACCCGGCCCTTGCTAGCTGTCCGAGATGATCTTTTAATACCCGGCACTGTTCGGTTGTGTGCCCCTTGTCTCTGTGATAGGTGCAGTATAGGTTTTGGTTCCTCCGAGATGGGTCGCCCCCCATTTTGTTCGGCCACCTGAAGAATGGCTCGTTTTTGATTCGTTCCAGGATCTTGTGCACTGGTTCTTTAAACACCACATTGACCCCGTCGATCTGCACCTCTGGTCCCTGCATTCTGAAGTCTCGTTTAGATTTTGCCGGCAAAACGCTTTGCCGAGATCTCCCCACTAAAGGAGCTTTCCCCCTGCTTTGCAGCCGGTCATCTTCCAGGCGTTTGTACTCCTCTATGCGTCTCATCAGTTGCCTCATATCCTCGGGGGGTCTTCTCGTCAGTGACTCCCGTAATTCAGAATCCTCAGGGAGCCCCATTCTGAAGGTGCTTGCCGCGATTTTCTCGTTTCCTCCACCAATCTCGTTGTAGAGTTCCCAGTATCGGCTGGCATAACTCCGAAGGGTTTCCCCGACCCTCATCTTCATGGAAAGTAGTGCGTCGACCGGCTGTTGCACCCGGCTACATGTCACGAACCTGCTGCCGAATTCTTGAATCAGCTCGGCAAAGCTGTGTATGGAACCCTTCCACAACCCATTGAACCATCTCAGTGCAGTGGAACCGAGACTAGAGGGGAAAACTTTACACATCAATGCATCGTTGTGCGCATGCAGAGACATCATGTGGATGTAATGGCTAACATGCTCCACGGGGTCTGTCCTTCCCTCATACGAATTGAATGGTGGTCGTGTGAATCTGCTCGGCATCGGGGCTCATTCAATTTCATCGGAGAATGGTGACCGGGCCGCCATCCATAAAGCCCGGCTCATTGCATCCATGGAGGCATTGTGGTGCAGTCGTTCCTCCGGTGATTCTGATCCTTGGTGATCATAACCGTGTGACCGCGAACGGTTCCGCCGATGGCGTGGTTCCCGTGATTGCCGGTGCGACTCTTGGGAGCGCGACCGGTCTCGGGATCGATGCGTATTAGACCGGCTGGAGGCCTCGCCCTGGTTTCTCCTTTGCTGAGAGTTGCGATTCCTTTCATCTCGCCGACCCCTTGCTTCCAGCTCTAAGTCCATTACCAGTCTGCGTAACCGTTCCAGCTCTCGGTCCCTCTCGTCATGCTGCCGATGCGCCGAGACATCCAAAACCGTCCAGTGTGTCTGAGCCGACCCTTCTCCTTGTCCGGACCCTTCCTCCCTTCTTGAGTGCTCCCTATCTTCCCACCGTTTTTGCCTTCTCTCCCTCCATGTTGACCCCCGAGAAGATCCCATGGAGCCGCTTGGTGCACGCTCTCCTGAACGCTCCTCAGACATCCTTGTCGTTTGAGTCTCAGTCGAACCACAACTTTGTAGGAGGGCCCCACGGTGGGCGCCAATTGTAGGAACCAAGTATAAGACCTATGGGCCCTGGATTACTTTGGGCTCACAATCTATTTGTAGTGGGTTTGAAGATTTCCTACTATGGGTCGTTCTCGGCAGAAAGACTCAAAACAACGCCCAGTTGATATTCACTCCTTCACTCTTTTCCCTCAAATTTTCTGAACCCTTTCTTCTCCCAACTTTCTTCTATTTATAGCCAAGGTTAGTGGGAAGATTATGATTACAGCCACCGTTTGTGCTTTTGAAGGTCCAATATTATTTGATTTAAGTGGATGTTTAGGTGAGAGGGCGGTGCTGCATTTATGATCTTGGAACTTGATTTCAGCTGGATCGATTATGCTCGGTAACTCAGTCTCCCGTGCATACCACATTTTCCCGGGAAAGATTCATATACTTGTCCGGGAACGTTTGACCGATCACCTCTTGGAACTTAATGCCCAACACTTATCTGTGTATTTATGGAAGCAACAGGGAGGGCGCAGGATGACTGGACCTTTCTACTGGGCCTGCGCCCAAAGCCGGTATAGGACTAGGCCCAGGGCCTGTATGGGCCTGGGATCCTCGCGCTGTACGATTGGGACTGGGCCCGGGGCCTGTATGGGCCTGAGATCTTGGTGTCGTACAGTAGTAATTATGCTCAATGGGCACAGGCAGTTGAAGTCTTTCTTCTTGGTAGAAAGAAGTTTGATTACGTGATTAAGGAACCTCTTGTACCTACAGACCCTAAATTTACTGATTGGAGAGCCGAAGATGCATAAATTAGGAGTTGTTTGTGGAATAGCATGGAGTCTAAGATCAGTTGTAGTTTGGTTTTCTTACCAACTGCTAAACTTGTTTGGGAACAAGCCAAGGAACTTTACTCTGGTGTTAACAATTTGAAGTGGATTTATGATCTTCATCAAAATTATTTCTCCTTGTGTTTGGGTGATATGTCTTTAGAAGACTATTATAACAAGTTTAAGGGTGTATGTGAAGAACTCAATATTTATCAGCCTATCTCCTCTGATGTTAAAATTATGAAGAAACAACGAGATTCTATGCATGTCGCTCACTTCCTCTCTGGATTGACTAAAAGTTTGAATCCAGTAAAATCACAAATCTTAACTAGTCCAGACCTCCCTTCATTGAGTGAAGTTTTTGGTAGACTTCAACAGGCCACATTATATTATTCGAGTATTGACCCTTTCTCTTCCTCCCATACTGATGCATTACCTTCTGGTGATAAATCTGCCTTTACCACTTATATGGGGAGTAATAGAGGTGGTCGTGGAGGTCGAGATCGTAGGGGCCGAGGCCGTGGAGGTCGTGACCAAGGGGGTCGTGGGAGTGAACAAGGGGGTCGTGGTAAAGGACGTGGTCTTCGTAAGTGCACTTATTGTCATGGTGAGAATCATACAGTAGACTTTTGTTGGGAGTTGCATGGTAAACCCTTGGCTAACCAAGCTATTTTTCAAGTTCAAGAACCACCTTCATAGTCACTTCCACCGACATCTAGAGTAGTCTCTATTCCTGAGGAATAGTACAATTGTCTCTTGTCTCTGCATTCCAACTTTGTTGGGTCTAATTCTACTACTACTTTGGCTCAACAAGGTACTTCCGCTACTTGTCTTGCCACTCAGATCCTTGGGTCATTGACTCAGGTGCTACTGATCATATAACAGGTACCTCAAGTTTACTCTCTAACCTTGAGCAATCTAGTAATCTTCCTAATGTTACATTGGCAAATGGCTCAGCCACTACGGTTTCTAGTTTGGGCACTGCCAATCTTAGTCCTAATCTTTCTCTCTCTTTTGTCTTATATATTCCTAATTTTCCTTTTAACCTTTTGTCAATTAGTAAGCTTACTAAAATTTTGAATTGTGCTACCATTTTTTTATCCACTCATTGTATCTTTCAGGATCGCAAGACGGGGAAGATTATTGGTGGAGAGCATGAAGTCGTGGACTCTATTACTTGGATCGATGTGATTCTTCCTGTTTGGTGGCTTCTCATTTGTCTATCTCGCCTCTTCAGCATCATTGTTGCCTTGGTCATCCATCTCTCAAGAATTTGAAGTCATTAGTTCCATCGTGTCGTCAAATTGAGTCTTTACAATGTGAAGCATGTCAGTTGGGTAAACACCATAGGGTGCCTTTTACCCCTAGGCGTGAGAGTCGTGTTAGTAGTCCTTTTCATTTAGTTCATTCTGATATTTGGGGTCCAATAAACACTCTCTCATTGTTGGGATTTAGATATTTTGTCATTTTTGTTGATGATTATTCTAGAGTCACCTATCTTTATCTTATGAAAGAACGGTCTAAATTGTACTCAATTTTCAAATCATTTTATATGGAAATAAAGACTCAGTTTAATGCTTCGCATCGTATTTTTTGGTCTGATAATGCTCGTGAATATTTTCATACATCGTTGTCTCAATTTTTTGTTGATCATGGTATAATTCACCAATCTTCATGCCCCCATACTCCACAACAAAATGGTGTTGCTAAACGCAAAATGCATCATTTGTTAGAGGTCACTCATGCCTTAAAGTTTCATATGCATGTTCCCAAATCATATTGGAGTGATGTTGTTCTCATTGCCTGTCACCTAATTAATCGTATGCCTTCAACTGTTCTAGGTGGTTAGATCCCTTATACTGTGCTCTCTCCTGATGCACCCTTGTTCATCTACCTCCTAAGATCTTTGGTTGTGTGTGCTATGTTCATATCTTAGGTCCAGGGAGTGACAAACTTGATCCTAGATCCATTAAATGTGTTTTTCTTGGGTATTCTCGTACTCAGAAAGGATACCGGTGTTACTCACCTACTCTTTAGTGTCGTTTCATTAGTGCTGATGTCATATTTGATGAATCTCGGTCCTATTTCTCTCCTTCGGTTACTAGTGATAGTTCTCCTCCTTGTCTTCCTCTCCTACCACCTGTGTCTCCTATATAATCTCCTCAGAAACCACCTGGGTTTGTTGCTCAGGGGGAGTTTGGAAAAGTGTGTAGGTTGCATAAGGCCATCTATGGTCTTAAACAATCTCCTAGAGCTTGGTTTGGTAAATTCAGTGAAGTAGTGTTAAAGTTTGGATTGCGACGTTGTCATTCTCATCACTTTGTGTTTTCTTATACCTCTGATAGAGGAAAGCTTTTGTTGATAGTATATGTTGATGATATTATAATAACTAGAGATGACAAGCAGGGTATTGATGATTTGAAAAGATACCTTCAAAACTCCTTTCGAACTAAGGATCTGGGTAAACTTCGTTATTTCTTGGGTATTGAGGTAGCACGATCTAAAGAAGGCATCAGTTTATCATAGAGGAAGTATGTGTTGGATATTTTGGAAGAAACTAGCTTGTTAGGGTCTAAACCAGTGGAGACTCCTATGGATCCTAATGTCAAATTGTATGAAGATCAGGGGGAGCTATTATCTAATCCTGAGAGATATCATCGTTTGGTTGGTAAACTAAATTATCTCACAATTACTCGCCTAGATATATCATTTGCAGTTAGTGTTTTGAGCCAGTTTATGAAAGATCCTCGCCTTCCACATTGAGAGGCAGTTATTCGAATTGTGAGGTATCTTAAAGCACATCCAAGCCATGGTCTTTTGTATAAAGCTAATGGTCACCTACGGGTAGAAGCCTACACTGATGCTGATTGGGCTGGATCACTGTCAAATAGAAAATCCACTACTGGGTATTGCACTTTTCTGGGAGGAAATATGATTACTTGGAGAAGTATGAAACAAACTGTTGTTGTCAAGTCTAGTGCAGAGGCTGAGTATAAAGCTATGGCACACACATCATGTGAGCTTATGTGGATTAAGCATTTACTTGAGGAATTAAGATTTGTTGTGAAACTGCCTATAACTATGCATTGTGATAAGCAAGTAGCAATTTACATTGCCTCCAATCCTGTGTTCCATGAGCAAACCAAGCATATTGAAGTAGATTGTCATATTACTTAGGAGAAAGTAGAAGATGGTGTAATTGCTACTCCATATGTTTCTACAGGAGTCCAAATTGCTGATATGTTTACTAAAGCTTTATGTAAGACTCGTTTGGGTTTATTATGTAACAAACTAGGATTGTATGATATATAATCTCTAGCTTGAGGGGGAGTGTTATGAGTAATAGGGGTAAAACAGTAATATCATGTACTTTATATATAAATAATATTTTATGTGTTAGGGTTAACTTATCAAACCCTAAAACACTTTCACAGTAAACAACAGAAGCATCTAGTAATTAATCAACCTAAGGAATATTATGAAATTCATCTTCTCACCTAGTACCACATAATTACAAACTTCTCTGTGCATGACTCTTTTAAGTTCAGTTACAAACACAATCATGGGAATTGCAAACATGTGGGTGATGCTACTTTCTTGAAATCACTCTCACAGTCAAAAATTTCAATCTCCAGCCAGGGTTAGCAGCACAAAGAATATATTTTAACAAAAGCTACTTTGGCTTTATTTCCTTGAAGACTGCATATTCACATCCAAAGCAGCAAGTAAAACCTCCCCCCCCCCCCCCCCCCAACAAAAGAAACACTACCAGAAGTATTTGGCCTGTAATTCTATTGAATTACATGTTGCTTCCACTTGTATGGAAAACAAAATTCAAGTCCATCAAAGCAGTAACAAAGTTTATAACCCCAAAGCCAAGAGAGTAGAGACCATTCTTAGCCCAGTGCTAACTCACTCTCCCTCAATAATTGCTTTATGCTTACAATAGAGCCGTTCATGTATACAATTTACATCAAACATCACGGGTTCTTCAGTATCTAACACACCTTCATCCTTCAATGGGGGTGAACTAAGGTTACATTGTGATCTTTCAATCATGCTGAAAATGAATAATTACCATAAATTACTACATATCCCAAAAGCTCAAATTTTATTTGACAATTATTCTAAGGCCAGGGCCAACCATAATGACATCCTTTGCGATGTTCTTTGTGATGTTTCATGTCTGTGATTCGAACCTCATCTCTCCCTCTACCCTCACCCACTATCTATCTATCAAAAAACAATTATTGTAAGGTTCCTCTTTATGTGTGGGTCTAGAGTTCCCCTATTAAGTAAAGTTCAAACCTTTTTATTTCTTTTTTAACTCATAAGTAAAGTGGAAATAGAGTTTGAAGTCACTTATTAAATTACAATAATTCTAAGATTACACCCAATTTTACAACATATTGATACGGTCACACTTTCTGCTCATTCTTATATGGATCCACCACTTTTGGTCGATCACTCACAAAGTCACAATCAGCCACATTAACATGTGAAATTGAGTAAGTCCATAGTATTGTTGATTAAATTACCTCTTTTCCAAAAAGCTATGTTTAAGCATTATTCTAACAATCACTATATTGTACAACTAACATAAAACGCAAAGCTAGAATATTTCTTTCCATTTCTTTTCTTCCCATTTTCTCTGCTACCAACCAGTCCCACAAAAAGTAAATAACTTTGCTTATGAAAAAAGAAAAAAAAAAAGACAGAAAGAGGACAAAAATCCAAACCATTTTCGGTTACTTCTAGCAGCGTCACGTGCCTTCCTCTTCTTCTTGTCGTGATTATTCTCAAAGTACCTCCTCCTTTTACACTCTTGGATCACACCAGCCCTCAACACCTCTCTCCTGAACCAGTCCACCAGTTTATCTTCCGGTTCATTATCACCCACTATCACCTGAACGTTATATCAAGATTTGAAGTAAAGGGTGTTTAAGTATGCCAGTGCAGGACACACTATTGGGTTGATGAAAGAAGAACAACTCGGAGTTGAGGGGTCCAAGGTGGTGGACACTAGTGAGACCCACCCAAATGGTGGTTTGTTGGGAAAGTGGAGATTTGAGGGTGGTGGTGGTGGGATGGGTTGTTTTTGAAGGGAGAAGAGAGGAGAGCAATTGAGAGAGAGATAGTGAGGTAGCCATGGCTATGGCCTATGGGTTGGTGGCTTTGAAGTTTGAAATTGAACAAGAAGATTGTGGGCCAGTGGGCCCAGAGCCCAAAACAAGAGAAAGAAGCTTGAAAAGAGTTCCCAGCTCTCACTTCGGCAATGGTTGTTTGTACTTTGTTTGTTTCAATGATTGGTTTGGATTTCCTCACTTCAGCAAAGACTTATATTTCAACTTTCATTTGCATGTACAGTTTATGGAACACAACATTATTCTATACAACATTCTGGCAAGTTGTTGAAACAATAATATTCACAGCTTATTCTACAACATTGTTATAAGTTTAGGCACAAATAGAGCTTGTTTATAGTAAATGTTAAATATATTAGCAACGAGATGTGTTATACCATGTTGTGTATGCTAGAGTAGATGCGGAAGAGGAAGCATAGAGGAGGAATACTGAGAACACGAGGGTTACGTGGTTCAGCCTTACGGCCTACATCCACGGAGGAATCCCTTAAGGGCTACATCTTTATTATCTGAGAGTGTAGTACAATAATCTCCTGTGTTACAATGAACCCTAACATGAGTATATATAGGCGACTAAACCCTAGACTACTAGTACAAGCAGGAATGGGCTTGGGCCTATTACATTGGGCTAATATGTCTAATATATATCTCTAACACCCTCCCTCAAACTCAAGACGGAAGCTCGATGAAGACTTGAGGTTAGATAAGCATGAGAAGATCACTTGGAGATGCCTTGAAGAATGCCTTTGAAGAAACCACAATGAAGAATGTGCCAATTGTCCAATTTCGGAGTTTCAAATGAAGAAACGAAGGCCAAAATCGGAATCTACGCGAAAAACTGAGCAAGATAGGCCCTTTCGGAACTTTTGACTTTTGGTCAAAAGTCAAAAGTCAAAGTGCTCACGGGTCAGATCCGGGTGGTCCGGGTCGGGTCGGTCCGAGTCGTGGTGCTGACGAGACGACACTGCTGACGTGGCTGATGACGTGGACTAGGGCTGACGTGGATGTGCTTGCGTGGCTGCTGACGTGGAGTGATGACGTCATCCGAATGACGTCAGATGACATCAGCAGCAGATTTCCGGCGCGTGGATGCGCGTGACAGCGTTACCGACGCGTGGAGGAGAAGCCAAAAATCTTGGAAGCGCGTGGGGGCGCATGTAATCTCAGATGAGAGCCGGAATCGCAGGTTTCGTAGATCGGCGGACGAGGAGGCCGATTGGGCGGCGCGTGCTCGCAGAATACGATCTAGAAGTCAGGATTCTATGGCGGCGCGTGGGAGATTTTCCAGAGGCTACGGAGGCGCGTGGAGGCGCGTGGCAAGGCTTCGGGTGACCGGATTTCTGGGTTTTGGTCGCGGGAGATCTTGGAGCACGTCTGTGGTGTTGGTTTCATCAGGTGAAGCTTGAAGTTGCATAGATCTGGGATTGATGTCACGGGTTTGCTTGAGTTTGTGGATCTTGGACACAGCACTGCGCCACGGTGGCTGCGAGATGCCGTGGAGTCTAGATCCAGCAGAGAAGCATGCGTGACTTCTGATGGTGGTGTGCATGTGATATTCTTCTTTGCTTGCTAGAGATGTTTTGTTTTATGCCAAGAACGAAGTTTGGCTCTGATACCATGTTAAGAATATAAAGTGTGAGAAAGATTGAATAGTCTGTATATTAATGTGTGTATGCTAGAGTAGATGCGGAAGAGGAAGCATAGAGGAGGAATACTGAGAACACGAGGGTTACGTGATTCAGCCTTACGGCCTACATCCACGGAGGAATCCCTTAAGGGCTACATCTTTATTATCTGAGAGTGTAGTACAATAATCTCCTGTGTTACAATGAACCCTAACATGAGTATATATAGGCGACTAAACCCTAGACTACTAGTACAAGCAGGAATGGGCTTGGGCCTATTACATTGGGCTAATATGTCTAATATATATCTCTAACAGTAAAAGAGCCTTGTAGTCAAGTGATCTTAATTTTTTTTTTTTTTTATTTAAGGATAATAATAGATCAAATTTCTCCTTTCCCACTTATCTTATTATTTAGACAATTGAAAAAAGAAACGAGTTTGCTCACATTTAAAGAAAGTATTTGAAGTATATAATTATTAAAATAAAAGATATTACCGATTTCTTCTACATCGTTTTGAAAGATAAATGTAGCAAATGATATTCACTGCTAACAATTTATAACATCCAATATGATTATTCATTATTAAAAAAAATTAGATAAAATGCCCACAAGAAAATTAATTAAGATAATTTAATTTTTGTGATAAATAATTCACATAACTTTAATGTCAATATATGTAACAATCATACAAATTTTAAATATATATATATATATATATATATATATATGTTTAAACAAAGCCCACATATCACGAGCCTAGAATTAACAGCTTGGGACTGTACAAAAGACCATACAATGTAAGAAAAGATTAACAAAATTAAAATTCCACAATTGAAGGAGGGATTTTAATTGTCCCCTTGGAGAGATTGGAAGGGAGACCAAAACCCTTTGCCTTGAATGTAGTTTCCGTTGATTCTAGAGTGGTAGCTTGTAGGGCCATCTCAAAATGGACTTGGAGATATGTCATAGCCATCTAAAATAAACAATAAAAGCACCCAATCAGTCATGCGAGCATGGATAAAATTTAAAACAATTCCACAGTAGATGAAATAAATGAAACAAGAAAAAAAAAAGGTTTTCTTAAAGTGCCAAACTTCTATTATATCACAGGAGTTTCATATGCATGGTTTCAGAATATGTTCTCAATTCAGCAGAAGTAGAGTTCTTCAAATTTCTTAGGGGTAATCCAAACATCACCGTGTAACCAAAAAGGATAGTAGCTAGCATTGAGAAGAATATGCTTCATGAGTGACTGATTCACGAAGCACAATAATGATGAAAGCTAACTTTTCAAAAATGTGTTAGCTGACGAATTAGTAGTAGTTGTTACGGATGGTAACAACAAAGAAATGATTTTTGCTAGTCCATTTCACAATGTTAATTATAGCATATTCTTTACTACTTGACTGTTAGCTTCAGCAAAATCTGCTAGTTCAACACACAGACAATATTATCCGCATTAAAAAGATGGTGAAGATGAAAAATGCAAGCACGAATTTTGAGCCTCTATGGACCTTTTATTGCTTACTGTATAGCACTCTCTATCTGTGTCTGACTCAATCACTTGAAGGGCAAATGTACGCACCCATTCAAGCCCAATAGAAAGTTCAAGATTTCCTTCAACCAAGGAAGATGCTACATAAGAAGGATGAAGTGCCACCAATATGCATGAGGCAGCTAAAAGAACAACTCTTCTGACATATGCTTCCTTGTGATGGCATAACTCCCTGCACAAAATTAGCAAAAGGATTCAGGGACAGATAAACAAATACTTTCCACCTAATGTTTAACATGCAAAATGATGCCCAGATACAAAGGTGAAACTGCAATGAAATAATCACCATAAGCCACCATTCACCCAATTTTCACTTTTACCCCACTTCTATACAGACACACATGTTGGGATATTACACCAAGTAATAATGGAAGAACAAGATTAACACAAAAGACAAACAAAAAATAGATGACTTAGAGGCATAATATCGTTTTCCTTAGACAATATTTGTCCCCCACACTTTTGTTGTTAAAGGGTTATCGCAAATTTGTATCCAGGATACAACCAAGATGTTTGGTTCTACAGATAGCAATTTTAGAGAATGGCCACAAGATTTCTTGTGTTTCTCTCAAACTCTCTCTTTTTATGGAGTTAGTTTTTCAAGAAAACAAGCCTATTTCATGAAAAGGCACATATGGAGAGTTAGTTATTTTTCAAGTGAACAAGCCTATTTCATGAAAAGGCACATATGAAGAGTTAGTTTTTTTTTTCATAAAACGGTTTACAAAGATTGAAACATCTTCAACCCTTTTAAATAGTCATTAGAAAATTCCAGAAATTTCAAATTTTCGAATTTTCACTTAAAAAATTCATAACTTGAATTTTTCATTTTATAAAACCATATTCTCCAAACTCAAACATCATTATTACAGCCTATTTTTTTATATACCTATATATACAACAACACACGCAGGTCAAATAGTCACTTCTACCCAGCCATTAGATATTGACCATCTCCAAGATATCACATCATATTAATATATCAACATACTGAATTTTAATTAGTACCTAGATCTAAACAAATCGAGAAGAAGGGGAGCCAATGAAGATGCTTCTAGGTGCATGCTTGCACATTTCATACAAACACCGAGCATATGGATGAGTTTCCCCAAGACAATAAAATCTCTACCTAGAAATTCAACACCATGTCTTCTTTTATCAAAACCCTGCATGGCAGCACAACAAAAAACGCAGGCTATAGCTGACCTATAGCCACATTTCTAAGAAACGTCGCTATAGACTTAACCTATAGTCGTGTTTGTATGTGTCTTAAGCTGCGTTTTTGTGATAGGGCCTATATCCACATTTAAAAAACACAGCTATAGAACCAGCTTAATAATTTTTTAAAGGGGACCTGTAGCTGCGTTTTTTAAAAAATGCGGTTATAGGTCACTCTTGGAACAAATTTATACAATTGAACCTATAGCCGCGTTTTTCAAAAACGCAGCTACAGGTCCCCCTTAAAAAATTATTTAACTGGATCTATTTTAAAAAAAACGCAACTATATGTAACACCCAAAAAAAAACTTTTTCTTCAGCTTCCCACATGCCCCCCACTTTCCCACCTACTCCCACTATCTTCTTTTCTTTCTTGTCTCTTTCTTCATTCTTCACTCACTCCTCAGCACAACTCTTCAGGTTTTTTTTTTTTTTTTTTTTTTTTTTTTTTTTTTTTTCAGTACTCCAATGTAACTCTTTTTTTTTTTTTTCCTTTTTTCTTTGGAGCTGCTGCTTCTTTTTTTCATTGTTCTTTCTTTCTTTTTTTCTTCTTTTTTTGCTCCTTTCTTCTACAAGTCACGCCAGGTTCTTGTTTCTTTCTTTCTTTTTCTTTTTTTTTTTCTTTTTTTTTCCTTCCTTTCTCACTCCAGCACAACTCTTTTTTTTTTTTTTTTTTCTTTGTTTCTTTGCAACTACTTCTTCTTTTTTTCTTTTTTTTTCTTTTCTTTCTTTTTTTCTTCATCTCAAGCACACTGATTTGTCTATAGATCTAGGCTTTTTTTTTTTTTTTTGGTTATTTATGTTTAGTTAGTAAGAAAATGGAGGAAATGCTTTTTTTTTTTTTTTTTTGAAAATTTTGGATCTATGCTTGAATTTGTGCTATTGTATTGCTGATATTGTGCTTATGTTTAAATGGGTTTGTATTCTTGAGCTTGTTCTTTTGTGTTTCTGAGCTTGTGCTTTTGTGCTCCTTGAATGGACTGCGTTTTTAGATTTGGATTGGTTTTGTTGAATGAGAGGAGATTCATGGGTTTGTGTTCTTATATTTTGGAGCACGTTGTGTTTGTATTGTCAATATGTTGTGTTTGATTTTGAATTTTTTAGGCATGTTTGTATTGTGAGTATATTGTGTTTGATTTTGAATTTTTTTGGGTTTGTGTTTAATTTTGAATTTTTTTTGTTTGGCTTTTGAATTTTCTAGGGGAAAAAAACCTAGAATTAAAAAAAAAAAAAAAAAAAAAAAAAAAAAAAAAACCTATAGCCGCGTTTTAAATGCAGCTATAGGTCCGCAGCCTATAACCACGGTTATAAACACAGCTCAAAGTGGGTCTATAGCCATGTTTTCAAAAATGCAACTATAGGCCCGTAGCCTATAGCTGCGGTTAAAAAAACGCATCTATAGACCCGCAGGGGGCTATTGCTACGACGCATAGGTGGGGTTTGTAAACGCGGCTATATCCTATAGCTGTGTTTTTGGGGTCTATAGCTGCGTTTTTGAAATGCAGCTATAAACCCCGTTTTTTGTAGTGGGTGGTGGATGAGATATAATTGGCTTTTGTGAAATTTTACCAAAAAAGATCTCATAAATTGCACAGACATGTGGCTCTTTTTAGTACCACAACTGATATATTAAGGTTTACTCTTAGGAGAGTCTTTCAAAGAGTTTTTTTATTCATTAAGAAAAAACTTTAGAGAACATATGACTGATGAATTTAAATGACTTACCCCATCAGCATAATCAGATTTCTGTAGTGCCCCAACTACATCAACCAATTGTGAATTTTTTTTTTTTTTTTTCAAATCTGTGTCATCATCTGATAAGTCATAAGGCTGTAAAGATGAGTCACTCGAGGAATCAAAATTCTCGCTTGCATTATCATCATCATCTTTATCAGAGACTGATTCATTATTTAGTGTCGCTGGATCAATGATCTCATTTGGATCAACAAACTTAAAATAAAAAATAATCACTAAGCTCAATTTAGCAAAAAATAAAAAATAAAAAAATAGATAAGCTCCTTCTCATCTCTCAATTCTAATTATAGAAGATTCAATTTGAAGTTTTAAGTTAACAATTACTAAATTTATGGTGTCTCATGTTTATGATTGGAATCCATTTCCCTCCCATCTACTATCTGCCTTTTTCAAAATATATATATATTTTTTTTTATAGAAAAAATCATAAAATTTCTCAAACAAATAATATCGCTTTAAATGAGAGAGAGAGAGAGGTGTTGACAGTTGATCTAACTTTTTTTTTTTTTTTTTAAATAACAATAATAATCTTAGTGTGTACGGAGAAATTTCAATTATTTTTTAGCCGACCTATATTTAAAATAAAATAACTAAGAAAGAGGTAATTTTTGGCTGCAAAAACATAATTCCATTACTGCCACAAAACCTTTCTCCAGCAAATGAATTTTAAATTAATTATCAAAAGTTCATTTGGGAGTGCCGCCGTTTAAATGTTATCCAATTAGCACGTTGGAAGATGAGCATCAACATCAAAATTTTAGTCAATCATAATTAATAACTTTTCTTGTTTCTCAAAAAAATAAATAAATAAATAAAGAAATTTTCTTCATTCTAACTTGTAAGTTGCAACATTTGCCCAATCCTTTTGCTTCTTTAGTATCTAAGCAACAAAAATAAAGAGAAGGAGAATGCTAGAACGATAGCTATTTCTATTCGGCCTTAAAGTTGGGAAATAATGATTGATTTTATTCATAAAATTTTTGGATTTATTCATATAATAAGGATAAAATCATCCTCTTTCCTAATCAAAATGGATCCTGAAAGTTCAAATAGTATGTAAAACACCTATGAACATTTAGACCTCCAAATACAAAAATACCAACACAAGCTTATAATCAAACAATATATATACGCAATATGAATATAGCTAAACCGAAAATGGTAGCACACTCTAAACCATAATTAATCACAATCACAACAATAATTAAAAGGTAAAGAAAAAGGGAAGAAAGATATAAACACAAAGATAACACGGCAATGTGTTATCGAAGAAGAAACCGAAGTACTCGGCGTAAAACCTCTCCGCCACCCTCCAAGCGGTCAATAATCTACTAAAGAATGAAGTTAGGATACATGAATAGCAAAAGACTCTCCAAGCCTAATCTACCTAGTGCACCTAAGCCCTCTAAGTTTCTTGCTCCAATAGGGTTACGCCGAACCTTGTCTTCTCTAGCTTACTGGATCCCGCAATAACCCATTGCATCAACCAAACTGAATTGGTCCCTTTTGAACTGCTTCCCAAGCACCAAAATACTTTCTCACTGATATGGGCATGGTGAGATAAGGATTTGGCTAATGTACCTCTCAAGAATATGTCAATGAAGAGGGTGAAAGTAGAGGAATTTTGAGAATCAAAGGATGAAGATTGTGGATAAGTCAATCTTGTTTTTCTCTAGGGTTTCTCTTTCAAAATTCTCTCTAGAAACTCTCTACATTTCGTGGGTATAAGGTTATTTATAGTAGGGTGTATGAGGAATGCAAAGAGTCAATTACAACCAAACAAGGTATTCTGGCGACTCGTCCTTACGACTGGAACGAGTCGTGAGCTAACTGTCTGGCTAGACTGGAAGTTTTGTCTTGTAGTGCAATAGCTAGCGTGACCCTTCAGCTCCCCCTGCATGCTTTATACGTGTGCCATTTTGGCGACTTGCCAGTCGCAAGCCAATCGCGAGACTCTTTTTGAGTGAACACTTTTTGAGCTTTCTTCACACTCTCTCATACACTACCCTTACATAATTCCCATCTAAATACAGGGTATCTAATTGCTAAATTACAAGCAAATTTAACACAAAATAAAGCCAACACATAATTGAATAAATTCAACCTTACAGATCCTAACAAAATTGAATTCAATTTATTTAAAATCAGTTTCAAAGTTCACAACAAAATTGATCAAATTCAAATTATAGACATGTAGGAGTAAAATTCCCAAAGTCAACAATGGGCCTTGGGCACCGCACGGAGCCCAACCATGACCAAAAGGGGAAAGGGGGACCAAAAGACTTCCAGCCCATTCCTGTTGAGCCCAGCTTATTTAAAAAGACATCCGAGGAGAAATGTCTCCTTGAACACACAAATACGGGCCCAATGTGCGCCCCCTCCACAGTGAAGAACCATCCCAAACAAACGTGGGTAGTAGGATGAACCTCACACAGCAGGAAAAAAGAGGAAAATGTAAGACATCCAGGGAGAAACCACAACTGCCGCATTAAATGCAAGGAAGCTACTTTTTCAGCCGCATTAATGTGGAGAAGACAGGCTAACAGTGTTACGTTGACCAATGCAACTCACAGAAAGATACAGTGGATGTCCGATGGGATAGGTACTCAAGTGAAAATCCAGATGGTTAACAAGTGTAAGGCTCTTATCAATTTAAGGAGACTATATAAGAGAAGGAAATCCCCATGAAGAAGAGATCGAAAAATTCAGAGGGAAAAAGAGAGAGAGAGAGATTAAAGAATTCTGTAATCTTTAATTAGAGCAAGAGGTGCACTCATACGTCTCCTCGGACCGGTATCCTGTGAACATAAATGAAATATTCTCACATTCAGACTGTTACATGGCATACAGCTAATTAACGTTCACTTCGTCCAGCTCTAGTTCTGTAACCCGCTCTCTACAAATTCATTGTCTAGGGTCTTTTGGGTCAAAACCACTTACTTACTAGGCCTGGGCCCCAAAAACTGACCCTACAAGACAAATCAGTAAACATGTATCCTCCACAAAATTTCATTTTAAGACATTATATACGAATCATCCAATTTTATTTTCTCATTAAATAACATTAATAAATTGCTGATTGTCCTAAAAGTTTACATTATTAAGAAATGATTAATCAAATTATTTAATCATAACTCTAACAAATGTTTATGACCAAAACCCACTTGGGCCTATGGATGGAGAATAATTTTTGAAGAGGAGAGCTCACCAATATAACAGGTGAGGGTTCATAGTTGATAGGCTCTAAAGTGTTTTTTTTTTTTTTTTTTAATTTTTGGTAAAAGGCCCTAAAGATTAAAAAAAAAATGCACATAGAATGTTCACTTTATAGTAAAAAAATTAATAGAAAAGAAAAAGTGGACATCTATAATAAAGGATATTCAAAATATTGACAAGAGAGGTTGTCTCTTTAAAGGGACAAGTATTACCTTTGCATTGCCTCTCTAACAAAACCAAACCCTTTTATGGGTCCATAAAGGATTTAGAGCTAGGGTTTGACCTTGTCTGAGAAATAGTAGGCTGCACAATTGGGATTTTGGGAATTTGGGACCATTGGACTCATTTTACAGATAATTGGAAGAAGCCTTCTATTTAAAGCAAATTCCAGCTATAGCTATGGTGGAGGAATTTGCATTTTTGTCCTATGTTTTTGTATTTTTTTATCTTATTGATGTATTTTAGTGTCTTGTCCTTGTTGTGATTGTTACCAACTTTGACCAATCATAAATGACCTCATTCCACCTCAACCCTTGCAACTAAGCTTAGAGAAAAATTCATTTTGTGGTTTAGAAAATGTTGTGGAACTAGATGGGATGGTGAAATATATCCACTTTAGGTTCAAAACTCCAAAGTCTTGAAAAGTTTATAGAATTAACATATCTTAATGGAATATATTCTTAATGGTTTAAAAGACAATACAACCTATGATTATTTAAACCTAAAAGCTTTTCTTTAGGGATTCTCAAAAAATAAAAAATAAAATAAATAAATAACCATAAGCTTCTTTTTAAGGGTTATGGAAATAATTTTTTAGAGTTCTTTAATAGGTTTTGGTCATATCTTCCACAATTTTATTTTATTTTTATAATTCGATAATTTCAATGGAGAGAAGATATTTGAACCTTGAATGTCTTCAAAACACTATGAAATACTAATTAGTTGAGCTACAAGACTCTTGACATAACATTTATAGTTGTTATAAAAAGATTAATTTTCAACCAATGCTTTTCTTCCTTGTGATTTTGGTGATATCTTGTTTAGATGTTAGAATTATTTGTTATTTTTGCCATAAGTATTCTTTTTTATTAGGGCTTAAACTCCTCTTAAAAAAAACACTTAGGGCTTAAAGAGACATCGTTATGTCAATGCTAAAAATAATCCAATCTAAATTTATCAAAAAAACAAATCCAATCTAAAAAAAAGCAAGATAAAATAACTACTCTCTCTCTCTCTCTCTCTCTCTCTCTCTCTCATGTAAAGGAAAATAATTACATTTTTTCATTCCGATATTTCAAGTAATTTAATGTTCCTTGAGATGGGTGACTATATTTGGAGACACTTTTAACCTATGGAAACCACAAACTTATGGGTATGAAGGGCATCCCATAGGCTAAGCAAGGTGTTCTTGACTTCTTAGGCAACAATAGGTGCTGCCTCATTGTGGTGCATACATGGTTGTAATCAAAGTGTAATTTTATGATCATGGCTAATGGTTCTTTGCATTAAATGAGAGAAAGAGTGACTTATTTAGTCATTTGGAAGCCATTCTTGGGGCTCTTGCACAAGAAGACCAGGGTTCAATTTTTGAAAGGTTAAATCTGAAGAATGCCGTGACAGATCATATAGATGTAGCCTTTTATCATATCGAGGAGTTGGTTGTAGCATTGGCAATGCAAACTGATATTGTCAAAGAGACAATAAGGCACTTGAAAACTGTGTTGGCCTTGTTGAAAAGAACAATCATTGGCCTTCCTAACAGAGAGGAAGGTGTCCACAAAGATGAACATTCTTAAACCAAAGTCATTTAAGGGTACTCGAAGTGCCAAGGATTTGGAGATTTTTTATTTATTTATTTTTTTGTATGCAAGCAGTATTTCAAGGAATAAGTAGATGGTGAAAATTTGACTATCATTTACACGTATCTTGTAGAGGATGCCTAGTTGTGGTGGTCTTGCTGGAGGACTCAAATGGAAGATGATCATGAAAATTTATTAATTTTTAAAGTTTACACATATTAACCAGGGTAACATTTAGGTACAATACTAAAGTGTTGTTACTTAAGTTCTTTTCTTAATATTCAGCCATGTGGGTATACCTAATTAAAAATACACTTTTATCCTATGAGAAAAAAGCCACATTATTAAATCTTAAAAGTTCCTAAAGATTAGCACCTAAATAGTATACTTAAGTTTTGTTCTATTAAACAATAACCAATAACTCTTTTAGAAAGGAAAATAACTATCCCATGTAATGAAAATGTAATCAAAATGATCGAAATGGGAACTATTACTTCGTATCAAACATACCATTAGTTATTATTGTCTTCATCACTACAAAAATTTTGTAACTGTTAATTAAACAAATTAGTTGTATTACACATTTCTCTCACATAAAGGTGAGCTCCATACATGAATTTCACATATGAGATCCATATTTTATGCGAGAGAAATGTATTGTACACCACTATATGGAATATGTTTTCAATTAACCACTAGGTTTTTAAGCCGTTAAAATTTAAAGCAACTAATTATAATAATGAAAATATAGTTTTATGGGGAAAGTATGTATTATTTTGATAAGCCGAGTGGTCCAACGGTAAAGGATGTAACTGAGAAATTCTTTTCCAAAGAAAAAACTTAGAAATTCAAATTCTCTACAAGCTCATTGATCGTTGAAGTTTGCTCTTTTTACTTTCTCCTAAGATGATAGGATTTCCAACCCACAAGTGAATGAATTATTAAAGTTTTGATTCTTCAATCATTTGGCAAAGAAAAAAAGAAAAGAAAAAGAAAAGATATTTAAAAGCAACTACCGTATCACGTATCGTACGATACGTATCATATCGTGTACAAAACGTTTCGTATCGTAAGTATTCATGAATCGTTCGATACAAAGATGCATATCGTATGAATCGTATTGTATCAGTGAATCGTACACACGATACATAAACATGGGGGTTTACAATGAGTTTTTTTTGTTAAAATTTATAGTTTTATTTGATTTAAACAAGTTGTTAGAATTTTTTAACACAAAATTATTGGGAAACTTAATTGAGTCTAATAAAATAGCAAGTCCATGAGTTTTTTTTTTTTTTTTTTTCCTACAAAATTTAGACTATACTCATAACACTCACTTTCATATGTGCAAATTTATTTTCTATGCTATTAATAATGTATTATATGAAAATATAATTATTTTTTATTTTGTTATTATTATGAGTCTAAAAATCTAGAATGCTAAGAAAAAATATAAAGAATAAATTATTAGAATAAAACAACAAAAAATAGTAAATGTTGATAATAATGAAGAAAATATCTAAGAAAAAATAATTTTGCAAGATTTTGAACATGATGATAATATTGACTTATATGGAGTTGAATTGCCAAGATGATGAAAATATATTATTATTTTGGTTCATATATCATGTATTATCACTTCTAAGTTTAATCAATTTGAACATGCATGTTATAAACATAAGTTAATTTGATTTATTTAGTTAGCTTTGTTAAATTTTATTATATAATTAATGATTAAATTAGTCATTAGTTGAAAATATTTCGAATTTATAATGAATTTACCTTTAATATATGTATATCTATTATTATTTTATAATTTTATTAGATGTTTGTGTATCTTACGATATATAATTCGATACGATATACGATACAGAAAAATTAAAAATCAATTCATGATTTGACAACTATGGCAACTACTATATATGTTGAACAATGACCATACACAACATTAGACCAAAGAGAAGAAAAAGGTTCAAATTCAATGACAAAATCCAAATTCTCAAAGGGAGTAGGAATCACTTAGAATTAAGTTAAAATGAAAGGACATCACTGCAAAATCGGCATCAAAAGGAGAATATAGAAAATTCTTTTAAGGCAAAATCTGTATTTGTAAAAAACTAAGGGATAATTACACATAACCCACCTGTGGTTTGGGCGAAAATCACTTTGCCTACCCGTGGTTTGAAAAGTATCACTTAACCCACCTGAGGTCTGTTTCCGTCACTCTTCGTAACCCACCTCGGTCTCTGCCATTACAAAAACACATTTTAACCCCAAAACAGAACATAACGCGAATCAAAACCCCCAAAACTCAAACACTTTTCGAGAGAGACACCCAAGGTGCAATCAGGCTTGTTCTTTGCGGTTTGGAGCGTGTGGAGAGGGAGAAAGCACTTGTTTTGCATCATCGAACCTGGGCAAGGTATGTGTGATGTTTTTTCATCTGCATTTGGGTTCTTGATGTCATTTTTTTATGGTGACCCACCCACGTAGTTAGGTTTTGCTGTTCATCTGCACAGTAAAAATTTTTTTGTATGTTAAATTAGCATTTTGCTATTTAGGTGTAGAATCGCTTAGGATATGCATTTTGCTATTGTTGTTTCTATAATGCATATACCTGAAGGAATCAAGTTTATTTATCAATGATAGCACTTGTTTGTGAAGTGTGGGTAGTGTGGTCCCTATGAATTTGTTGGGAGTCTGGTTTTGCATGTGCTTTATGTGGTCCTTTGTCCGTGTGTTGTTGTCAATTTGTTGGCTTGTTGTCTCTTTTGGCTTCTTCTCACTTTCTGCATGTCAGTGTGTGTAAACAAAATACTTATTTTAATTGCAGATGGATGATGTCACATTTGACCTTGAAATTCATGTTGGGGGATGTTTTGTGGAGGAGCCAACCATACAATATGTGGGTGGGTCTGTACGTTTACTGATAGAGATTGACCCTGACAAGTTGAGTTACTTTGAAATTCGGGATTTATGCCATCTAGTTGGTGCTCCTAAGGAACACAGTAGATATAAGTATTTAATTCCTGATGGTGATCTACAGCATGATTTAAGAGACATAGAAACAGATACAGATGTCGTAAACATGACTAACCTTCATAAGGCATGCTATGCTGAAAAAATCATAATCTATACTGACATAGATGTGGAGCCATTGGCAGTTGAGTATCCTGATGTAGGGGGAGTGGCAGATGGTGGCGTAGGTGGTGGCGTAGGTGGTGATGCAGGGGGAGTGGCAGGTGGTGTAGGTGGTGATGCAGAGGGAGTGGCAGATGGTGTAGGTGGTCATGCAGGTGGTGATGTAAGTGGTGATGCAGCAAGGGTTGAAATAGAATTGGATAGTGATGATGATGAAGATGATGAGAATGATGATGAGAGTGATGATGAAGAAGATGTTGAGGATGTTGACATTGATGCAAGAGATGAAGAACAGAATGTTGAAGGAGATGATGATGATGATGATGATGATGATTGGCTAAATGAAGGCCTAGAGGGGGATGGCTTTGGTGATGATGTATTTGCTGCTCAAAACTCAACTCCACAAGGTTCTGCTCCCAATACAAACCCAGAATCAAGCAATGCACCCCACACAGCCCCAAAATCAAGCAATGCACCCCACACAGACCCTGAGTGGGCTGAGCCAGCCCTTGAGGATGACCTGGTAAGCATGGATGGGTCTGATGATGAGCAGTACCTGAGCAAGTATAGTTTAATGCTAAGAGTGACATGAGAAATGTTGTACTGAAGAAGGAGATGAAGTTCCCTAATGCAAAGGTGTTCAGAGCTGCTTTGAGGGAGTATGCAATCAAAAAACTTATTGACATCAAATTCAAGCTTAATGAGAAGACCAAGATATCAGTTCACTGCAAGAATGGGTGTGGGTGGAGATGTTATGCATCTCAAATAAGTGGAGAGCTAACATTTCAAATTAAGACCTTGACTGATGACTGTACTTGTCCCAAGTCTTTCAAAAACAGCCAAGCAACATCAGCTTATGTTGCTAAGAGGTTCATTGAGGATTTTAGCAAAAATCCAAATTGGGAGGTGAGTGGTGTACACAACCATGTGATGCAAAATTTATCTGTTGACCTAAGTGTAAACCAAGTGTATAGGTCAAGTTTTGTTTTGTTCAGTTACACTTGAATAGTTGACTTTGTTTGCTGAACTAACTTGTTTTGTTTGTTTGTTTGCTTGCTTATTTACAGGGGCTTATACCTGCAATAGAGACACTATTCCCTACCGTGGAGCATAGATACTGTGTGAAACATATCTACAACAATTTCAAAGTTGATCACAAGGGATTGGAGCTGAAGGATGCATTGTGGAGGTGTGCTGCTGCCACAACAGTAAGGGAGTTTGAGAGTTGCATGCAGTACATAAGGGATTTGGATGAAAAGGCATATGAGTATCTTGCAAACATTGCACCTGCACAGTGGACAAGGTCACACTTCACTCCTAGGGCCTTAACAGATTGTTTGATAAATAATTTGAGTGAGTCTTTTAATGCAATGATATTGAAGTCTAGGGACAAGCCTATCTTGGCAATGTTGGAGTGGATTAGGGTTAGACTTATGACTAGGCTTTACACAAAAAGGGAAGGGATACAGAAGTATGCTGGAAAGTTGTGTCCAAGCATACAAGATAGGTTGGAGAAATTGAAAGTTGAAAGTAAGGCATTTAGTGATACCCTAGCTGGTAGTTTCCTTTATGAGGTAGGCAGTCAGTATGAGAGGCATGTAGTTGATTTGGTGAAGAAGACATGTAGCTGTAGGTCTTGGGATTTAAATGGCATTCCCTGCAAACATGCCATAACAGCCATTTATACAAACATTGAGACACCAGAAGACTATACCCACTCATGCTACTTCAAAGAAACTTACATGGAGATATACAAGAAGGTACTTCCTCCCATGCCTGGCCAGTCAGAATGGGCTGAGACTGGACAGCCTGCTCCCCTGGCACCTCACATATACAAACCACCAGGTAGACCACCCAAGCAAAGAAAGAAGGCTTCTGATGAGCCTAGGAACCCTTACAAAGCAAGTAGACAGAACAGACCTGTAAGATGTGGGAAATGCAAAAAGGAAGGGCATAACTCAAGAGGGTGCAAGGCTGGCATCACTGGGGAGACACCATGGCAGAGGAGACAGAGACTTCAAAGAGAAAAAGCTGTAAGTAATTAGGATTTAAATGGCAAAAAACAAAAACAAAAAAAAAAAAACTTGTTTTTAAACTTACAATAGACACTGTATTGAAACTGGGTTTTGTTGCAGGTAAGGGAAGGGGTGCCTGCACCTAGATCTGCACCTCAGCCTGCACCTCAGCCACCATCCCAGCAGCCTACCCAGACCTCCAACATGATGTCTGCTACTCAGCCTTCATCCTCACAGCAAGGAAATCAACCTAGGCCATCTCACAAGAGAGCAGGATGGTTCTCTTCCTCACAACCAGAGTTTCACACACCTAGGGAGACCTGGGATACCTTACCAAGTTCTTCACAGGTAACTTAGTCCTGGATAGTTGTGTAGCTTGGGATATTTTTTAACAAGTGGATCTATTTTTTATTTTATAGCCTTCACATGCAAGTGGGAGCACTGGTGGTGTGAGGACTAGAGGACAGCTTGCTGCACAAAGGCCACCAAAAATGAATCCAGTGGGTGGAAAGAGGAAAGAGTAAAGGCAAGAAATGAATGAAGCTAGTGGGTACGCATGCCAGCATTGGGAGTAAAGCTAGTGGGAACATGTGGGCCTTTTTGGTTTTTTTTTTTTGTGAAGACTACTGTTGGCCTTTTGTAATTATCAATTAGTGTAAAAAACAGTCACTGCTGGCCTTGGAATGTGCTTTTTTGTAATTACTAATTAGTGTAAAAAAACAATCACTGCTGGCCTTGGAATGTGCTTTTTTGTAATTAAGGTACAATACACTCCAGGTTGTTATATGGAAGTTGTGATATTACAGTTTGTATGGAACAATATTTGTCCAAACTAGATTATATGGAAGTTTATTTATTGCTACTACAAATTGTGTCCAAGTATATTATTTTTATTGTGGAATGGTATGCACAACCAAATTATATGAAAGTTTATTTATTGCTACTACAAATTGTGTCCAAGTATATTTTTCTAATAGAGTGTATGGGAAGTGTTTATTGTGGAATGGTTGTTATGGTATGCACAGCCAAATTATATGGAAGTTTAGTTATTGCTACTACAAATTATGTCCAAGTATATTTTTCTAATACAATGTATGAAAGTTTTTATTGTGGAATGGTTGTTATGGTATGCACAGCCAAATTGATAATTGACCATTACTTCTTCCATTGAATGGTTGTTAGGATATGCACAAAATACTCGAGAATTGACCAATTCTTCATTCATTGACACATCAAAACATTACATCAGTAGGCTAGTGCTATTACAATGCAAATTCATTAACACCATTGCCATAACTATCTCTACTAACCAATTAACTACTTCAGGGGCAACAATCTAGGTCTCTTCACTCCAGAGAACTCAATTGAGCCAAAACACAACAACATAATAATAACAAAAAAGATCCATGACAAAATGCATGCAGACTTCCACATTCTTTGCTTCTCTTCAGCAAGAATGGCTTTTTCCTTAGCTTTTGCACAGACAGCTCGAGCCTTTCTCTCCCTCTCCTTGGCTTTGGCTTCCTCTTCAAGAGCCTTTTCTGCCATTTGCCTAGCTTCTTCTGCCGTTTCCAGAGCTGTCATTTCCCTCTCATTTGCAAGTTGGAGAGTAGTCTGAAGCCTAGACATCTTCTCTAGAGCCAAAGGTGCAGCTTCATTCCCACGAGGACAGGTTGGGTTATCAATCCAAACAAAGAGAGGACACTTAGGACCAACCTTATAACGGCTACAACCCAAGAACCTCCTCCCAAAATTGTACAAACTCAAACTTGTTCTCAAAACACAAGTCTGCTCATTGCACATATGTCCACATGAACCTGAGAAATTACCACTTGATGAAGACATCTCAACATAACACGATTCCTGGATTTAACTTTCACACAGTAAGTTCACACTTGAACAAAATCTGAAACCCTAAATCAGGAACAGACCCAAATGCAGATGAAAAAACATCACACATACCTTGCCCAGGTTCGATGATGCAAACAAGTGCTTTCTCCCTCTCCACACGCTCCAAACCGCGAAGAACAAGCCTGATTGCACCTTGGGTGTCTCTCTCGAAAAGTGTTTGAGTTTTGGGGGTTTTGATTCGCGTTATGTTCTGTTTTGGGGTTAAAATGTGTTTTTGTAACGGCAGAGACCGAGGTGGGTTACGGAGAGTGACGGAAACAGACCTCAGGTGGGTTAAGTGATACTTTTCAAACCACGGGTAGGCAAAGTGATTTTCGCCCAAACCACAGGTGGGTTATATGTAATTATCCCAAAAACTAAAGACTAAAATTAGTTTGGTAGTTGCCTATTTGGCTTATGTTAAACACTAAAAATGGCAAGCACATCATCAGCACCACCGTCTATCTCCTCCTTCCAATTGTTTGGTCTGTTAGTGGTTCTAGGAGGCAAATCCGGAATCAAAGAATGAATGTGTTGAATTTTGTTCAAACCAGACCAATAAAGAAATAAAGAGAGAGAAAAACAACAAAATACAAAAAGACAAAAAAAAAATAATAATAAAAAAAGAAAAAAAAATGATATGTTCAGAACATTTTTACAACAAATCTTAAGTAATAAGTTGTTATTGTTGGAGCAAAAAAGTAATCTTAGTGTTCGGTTCAAATTTAAATCAATAACAACTAACCATCTCTGATTTGTTATAAAAATATTGTGGATGTAGCACATCTCAACAAAAAAAAAATAAAAAAAAATAAAAAAAAAATCAAACAAGGAAATTACACCCAGAAACAAAGGAACAAAAAGCAAGTCACCGGTACCAACCTACCCGTTTTTTGCTTTCCCCATCAATCTAAACACATATCCAAATTATTGTTTGTCTGAAATCTGAAATACCCATTTAGCTAAACCAACCCAGAAAGTCAGAGAAACACATAAACCAACAGTAAACTCACATAAAACAAAAACATAATCTTTTTGTGTTTTTTGTTTTTGTTTGTCATTTTCTCAGTTCCCTCCATTCTCCACCACCTACAGTTTCTGTCAAGAAATAGTCCTTCTGCTCCTAAAGATCAAATTTTGAGAGAGAGAGATTGACTCATGTATGAACCTGAGGAAACAAAAACAATGTGAGAGAAAAGAGGGATAGAGAGAGAGAGACAGAGTTCTTAGGATGAGCAAAGAAAACAATGGCATTGTGAAGGCCTGGGAAGCAACAGTGCGGAAATCACAAGCTATTGCAAAGAAAAGAACTCCCCATGTCTGTAGCACATGCTGATGATGATGATGAGCCTGTTGCAGCATGTCCATGCCATGCCTACCATGCTGAGAGGGCACTCTCCAATGGGGACTTCTATACAGGCCAATGGATGGACAATTTCCCACATGGACATGGTAAGTACCTCTGGCCAGATGGGTGCATGTATGTTGGTGAATGGTACAGAGGCAAGACCATGGGGAAAGGTAAGTTTAGTTGGCCTTCTGGTGCCACCTATGAGGGTGAGTTCAAGACTGGTTATATGGATGGTACGTAGAGGGACTTATACTGGTTCATCTGGGGACACATATAGAGGATATTGGGTGATGAACTTGAAGCATGGACATGGGACTAAAAGCTTTTCCAATGGAGATTACTATGAGGGTGAATGGAGGCGCGGATTGCAAGATGGACACCAATGGAAGAATGGGAACCATTATATTGGGCAGTGGACAAATGGGGTTATGAATGGGAATGGTACAATGATTTGGACCAATGGGAACAGGTATGATGGGTGTTGGGAACATGGTTGGCCTAAAGGGAATGGTGGCCAGATGGGAGTTTTTATGTGGGGGTTTGGAGTAAGGATACCACTGACCAAAATGGTAGTTATTATTCATCAATTAATTCTTATGGGAATTTGGATTGGGACCCCCAGGAGGTTTTTGCAGTGGATTTGACTGATTGCCAGATTAGTCCTGGGGGAGAAAGTGTCCATTTTTCCTTCTCAAAAGATGGTGAATTGGCCTGGTCTTGAAGGGGAGCCCTTCCAAAAGAGGAAAGGTTATGATGGGAATTTCAGGCCTAGGAGGGAGTCCATGGATGGAATGTTAAATGATTATTTTTGGGGGAATGGTGAGGCTGGTAGTGTCAATGGAGTTGAGGGATTGGGGAATCTTCAGCATGAAGAGTCTGTTAAGAAAGGGAATGTATCACAACAGTTAAGCTAAAGCCGGTGAAAAGACCGGGGATGACAATATCTAAAGGGCATAAGAACCATGAGCTCATGCTCAATTTGCAGAAAGAAGAAGCAAAGCATAGCAGGTATGTCCATTACACTCTTATCATATTTCAAATATCTACTAGTTACACAACATAGTAGGGCCACTATTATGTCCATTACACTCTCTTAATGAATGCTTAACGCTATTAATATTTTTGGAACAATGATGAATAAGATCAACTGTCAAAAAGCCCAATTTTCAATGAATTAAAGGGGTTAGAACAAGAGGAAATATACCTCCCTGCCCAATTTTCAATTCTCACCGTAAAACCTGCATTAAAGTCACAGGTACCTCCCTGCACCTCTTCTTTTTCCTCTTTTTCTTTTTTCTTCTTCCTTGCTTAAAACTAGTTTTTTTCTTTCTTTTTTCACAGTATCTTTGTTCAAAGTGCAAAATGACTTCTATGGTGATAGCCGATGAACAAGCCCCTCCCATTTTTGAAAAACTGAAATACATATTTAGAGTCAAAATTATGTGGCTGTTGCTAATTAATGTATTCAGCTCTGGAACCATGATTGCGTTTGAAAATAATTTAGCACAAATCGCCACAAGTTACAGCTACCCTGCTAAAAAAGTTTCTAATTTCGTACTTCTTATGTGTGTTTCAAGGTTTTTTGGATCCTTGTTAGTTGGCAACCTAAAATCTATCCAAGTTTCTAAGATTAATTTTATCATGGGAGTCACAATAATGATGATTTTATCATCTCTATCTTCCTTTGTGGCCTTGGCAATTGAGGGTAGGGATTTTTTGTATGGTGTGATCATCATTGAAGGGTTTTGTATGGGGGTTTTCTTGGGCTTGCAGTTCGAACTGCTAGGAGAGGTTTATAGATAGGAGGTTCAGTCAATTTTATTTTCTTCGGCACAGATTGGAGGGGTTGTTGGAAACTTTCTCTTTAGTAAATATATTATTGCCCTAATTTACGATTTTCAAGCTAAAAGGCAGTTGGGGGAAAAGAGTGTTGGAGGTACTGCTCTAAACTGTGTTGGAGATGAGTGTTTTAGGATTTCCTTGTACGTGATGGCTGCTTTAACAGCTGCCAGCTTGGTTCCCTGCGGGTTCCTTTGGAGGACATTCTTGTAAGTTCTCACAGCTTTTTTTGTTGGATTCATACTTGTAATGGAATTGGTCATTCGGACTGTTGTTGCCTTGATTTTGATGTAATGTTTGTTTATACAGTTACAGGTACCCTGCAAAAAAATTTCTAATTGTGTATTTCTTATGTGTGTTTCGAGGTTTTTTGGATCCTTGATAGTTGGCAACCTAAAATCTATACAAGTTTCTAAGATTAATTTTATCATGGAAGTCACAATAATGATGATTTTATCATCTCTATCTTCCTTTGTGGCCTTGGCAATTGAGGGTAGGGATTTTCTGTATGGTGTGATAATCATTGAAGGGTTTTGTATGGGGGTTTTGTTGGGCTTGCAGTTCGAATTGCTAGGAGAGGTTTATAGAGAGGAGGTTTAGTCAAATTTTATTTTCTTCAGCAAAGATTGGAGGGGTTGTTGGAAACTTTTTCTTTAGTAAATATATTATTGTCCTAATTTATGATTTTCAAGCTAAAAGGCAGTTGGGGGAAAAGGGTGTCGGAGGCACTGGTTTAACCTGTGTTGGAGATGAGTGTTTTAGGATTTCCTTGTACATGATGGTTGCTTTAACAGCTGCCAGCTTAGTTCCATGCGGGTTCCTTTTGGAGGACATTCTTGTAAGTTCTCACAGCTTTTTTTGTTGGATTCATACTTGTAATGGAATTGGTCATTGGGACTGTTGTTGCCTTGGTTGTGGTGTAATGTGTGTTTATACAGGACTGTGAATGAGCACCTTCCCACACCCTTGGATGCCATTTCTGAACCACCTCCACTGTTTGATGGAACTACAAGGTTCGCTCTTCTCTCCCTTTTTGTTTGTTTTTTATTTGGGCCTACTTGGTTTTGTCCAATTGACTGTCTTTACTATGTCTTTGTTTACGATAGTTTATATGCAGAAGTGAACTTGGATCTGTTTTTGTTTTTGGTTTTTCAAAGGTTGTACCCCAATTATGCATGCCCATTTGCACAGTGTGTGTGGATCACCAGGAACTATAAGGTTGAATTTTTGTCCTCTTTGGTCTCATTTCTAGACTTCCTCTTAAGTTGTCCGATACTACTTAAGTAGCTTCTAATTTCAATAACAAGACAGACCAAAATTATCTCTTCTGGGATCATTTGTCCTTTTCCTTTTCTTGGGATTGTTTTGGACTTAATAATTATGTTGCTGAATGTTTTGAGCTGCAGGGATTACATGACAAGATTAAACTAGTTCCAATTGACCTTCAAAACAGGCCTGCTTGGTACAAAGAGAAAGTCTACAATGTGAACAAGGTGAAACAAAATATGCCTATCTAGTGCATATATAATTGATTGAGCTGTTTCATTTTCTTGATTGACCTACAATATCTTGAAATTAACAGGTACCCGCATTGGAACACGATGGCAAAATCATTGGGGAGAGCCTTGATTTGATTAAATATGTAGACAGCAATTTTGAAGGGCCTTCTCTTCTCCCCAATGTAAGATTTGACAATTCATTGTGCCCTTCTCTAACTCTGTTGGAATTTGACAAAAGTTATGATGCGACTGTAGGATCCTGCTAAAAAAGAGTTTGCTGAGGAATTTATAGCCTTCATTGATTCCTTGATCAACATGACAGTGCACAAATCATTCAAAGGAGACACAGTCAAAGAAGCCGGTAAGATTTAAAACTTGCTGCCTGTTGAGTCTTGACACCATTTTGTATAGAAGCTAGGCTCGCGAAAACCTTAAATTAACTTGCATCAGGTCCTGATTTTGACCATCTGGAGAATGCTCTTCACAAATTTGATGATGGGCCTTTCTTCCTTGGTCATGAGTTCAGTTTAGTAATTAACTTGACTATGTTATTTTTATCTATTGTTGGTTCTGTGTTGGTAAATTCGCATTAAAAATAGTAAAGATTCAGAATTTATTTTTCCTGTACTAAAGACCAAGATTATTTAGCTATGTATATGGAAAGTGGAAACCGTTAATATTGATTATTGAGTGAAACTTTATGATCTTCAGGCGGACATAGCTTGCATCCCGTTTGTTGAAAGTTTCCAAATCTTATCTTCAACCTTGTGGAATTATGACATCACTACAGGAAGGCCTAAACTTGCTAGGTGGATCGAGGTAACTTCAAACACATGTGATGTTTAGTGACAATAAATTTACAAATTAGAAGATTAATTATCTCCCCCAATTGGTTAAAATTTAATTTTTTTAAGTCAACAATCTTTACTGTTCCATTTGGATTAAGAGGTAGAGAGAGGAGTAGTCAGTAGAGTAGAGTTGGCCGGAAATTAGGCTACTCTACTCTACTCCCATTTGCTCCCCCTCCCTCCCGCAATGGGCCCAATGGGGCATACTTGCACATGCTGTATCTATATTTTACATTCTTGTCTCTTTAAACATGGCTTTGAAGGAGGTTTGAGTCCCTTAATGTATTGAACTCTTGGTTCTTGAATGGTAATTATTCATGTCAACCCTTGTGCAGGAGTTAAACAAGATCGATGCTTATAAGACAACAAAGGCGGATCCCAAAGTGGCTCTTGAATCATATAAGGCCTGCATTTAGGTACTAATTACTTAGTACATGGAAATGGAATTATGAATTTTATTTCGTTAAATACTCTTATTTTCGTTAGGAATCCTTTTTAACTACTCTTTAATCTAATTTTGTTCCTCAGACTCAGCACTGAACATGACAGGGGCAGCACAGTTCCTTTGGACAAGTGGCTGTCTGCCTTTGTGCACTGTTTATTTTTATATTTTAAAGATGTCTTATGTGTGTATGTATAGTAGGTAATAGTTGAAAACATGGACAGCGTGTGGTCAGCATGTATGAATTGCTTAAATAAATAGAACTATGGGTTTGGTCTTGTAATAAAAAGATATTTTTCTTTTCTTTTTATAATAAAAGATATTGTTACACATGTTTTGTTACATACTTTGTCACAACTTGCATATTTAAGTCTATCATTGGTACTCGGTGAAAAGTAATCCAATTAGAGCATTAGCATCAGGCGTTCTATCTCAAATACCATTTGCACAGCGCGTGTGGATCACTAGGAACTATAAGGTTATTTTCACCACTTTTTGTCCTGTTTGTTCCCATTCCTTATTTTGTTGTTAGAATTCATCTTAAGCTGTCCGATACTGCTTTTTCTAGCTTCTAATTTCAATTAAAAGACAGATCCTTTAGCCCTTCTGGGATCGTTTGCCCTTTTCCTTTTATGGGGTTTATTTATTTATTTAATTTAATATCTATGTTGGTGAATATCTTGAGGTGCAGGGATTATATGGCAAGATTAAAGTAGTTCCAATTAACCTTCAAAATAGGCCTGCTTGGTACAAAGAGGAAGTCTACCCTGAAAACAAGGTGATATCTTATTGTAAATATGTCTATCTAATGCATACTTGATTGTGCTGTTTGATTTTCTTGATTGATCATCAAATTTTCCATATTAACAGGTACCTTCATTGGAACACAATGGAAAAATAATTGGAAAGTGCCTTGATTTGATTAAATATGTAGATAGAAACTTTGAAGGGCCTTCTCTTCTCCCCAATGTAAGATTTACATAATTTATTCATGCCCTTAAAAAAACACTCTCCCTTTCTTGGAATTATACTAAATCTATGATGTGAAAATATTGTAGGATCCAGCTAAAACACTGTTCACTGAAGATTTGTTACCCTATGGCCCTACACCGATACCTTCAACAAGATAGTGTACACATCATTCAAAGGAGACAGCTAAAGAAGCTGGTAAGATTTAAAACTATCTGCCTCTTTGAGTCTTGTCAGCATTTTATATAGAAGAATCGCTAAAACTTCAAACTTCCGTCAGGTGCTGCTTTTGACCACCTAGAGAATGCTCTTCGTAAATTTGAAGATGGGCCTTTCTTCCTTGGCCATGAGTTCAGTTTGGTAAGTTGGCTTCTCCATTATGTTATTTTTATCATTCTTTGGTGCTGTATTGCTTGCATTTTGTTCATTCATTGACCTTGGTATATTCTTTTTAAACATATTAAAGAGTCAGATTTTATTTTTATTTTTTTACCTATGCTGCAGACAATGACTATTTAGCCATATATATGGGAAGTGGAAACCAGTAATATAGTTATTAAACAATATTTGTTATAATATGAATATTTCTCCTTTGATTTATGAGCTATGCGTTCTTCAGGTGGATGTAACTTACATCCCTTTTGTTGAAAGATTTCAAATCATCTTTTCAGCATTGTGGAATTATGACATCACTGCAGGAAGGCCCAAACTTGCGAGGTGGATTGAGGTAAGTTAGAACCCATATGGTGTTTAGTGGCAATTGTGAGTTCTAGTGGTCTCAGATTTACAGATTAATTAGTTCGAGAAGTGATTATCAAAAAAATAGTTCTAGAAGCTATACCTCATTGATAGGAACTGAATCAACTGATAGCTGTGGCTTGGAAGTTGTGGCATTGAGTTGCAACATTAGGGTTACAGTTACTATGGATAATGGTAATAGATTTTGTGACTGAAAATGTTTGCCTTGCCCCCCAAAAGTCAGTACACGTCTTCGGTATTGTTTCTGAAACCTAAAGGATAATGAATGTAGCTTGATTGATAGTTGGAGGAAGATCTCTTTTATTGATTTGTGATATCCTCTGTTTGAGTTGATCAAGCCTCATCATACTGTTCTGTTGAAGTTTAGAAACAATCAGTCTATCTGTTGCGTGGTGGGGCATGCATGCAAATGCTATATAACCAAAAACTTTATATTCTCTTCACTTAAAGCATGATTTTGGAGGTTAAGAGTCTTGTAACTTATTAACATTATCCAGTTCTTAGGTGGGGAACTTGTTTAGTTGCTCTGCTCCCCCCCCCCCCCACTTGTTGTAAGGGGGGAAAACGGCTTTAAAGGAGACATGAGTTCCTAATGTATCGGGGTTTTGGTTTCTTGAATTATAATTATTCTTGGTAACCCTTGTGCAGGAGGTAAACAAGGTTGATGCTTATAAGCCAACAGAGACAGATCCCAAAGAGCTTGTTGAATTCTACAAGGCCCGCTTTTTGGTACTGTCCATTTAGTTCATGGAATTATGAATTTGACTTTGTTAAAGTTTTTCTACTCTTATTTTCCACGTGTATGCCTTTTGCTAACCAATCCTTAATCTAAGTTTCTTTCTCAGGCTCACTCGTGAACAATCCAGCACCTCTTTTGGATATTAATAAGCTAAATAAGTGGCTGTGTGCCTGTGTGTTCTGTACTAGTTGAGGATATGAATTGTCTCGGTGTGAGCTTGTGATCAGTATGCATGGATTACTTAAATAAATAGAAGTTGGTAATGTACTAAAACAGCTATTGTATGTTAATAAATGATAATTATGTTTTTAACTTGGTTTAAATATATGTTTCTTTGAAGACTTGTGAAGCAGATTGTTGATTGTTGATTCTCTAACAACTGGCTGGGTTTTCCATTGACAATTTTGGCAATACGCCTTAACTTGATACTATAACTAAATAGTCACAACTCACGAGTATAAACACTATAGAATGTGTAGAGTCTGAAACTCTGAATACAAATGAGGATTAGGAATGACGAAATCAAGGGGGAAAATTCATAAATTATAAATTCCATGTGTGTAGGCCTTCTTAGCAAGCATGCTTGCACAGAAATTGATCTCTTGGTAGCTATGTTGAACACTTGTGCTCAAACCACATTATAAGAGCCACGACCTGCACTCATCTAAGAAGCTCAACTATAAACCACAGCAGAGAAAGCTACCACTTGTCGGACCGTGTGCCTATAACAACGAGTTGAGAGAGCTACTATAACAACGAGTCCCATGAAATAGTCAACAATGGCCCTAGATATACAAGCAGAGAAAGCTACCAAAAAGAGTTGAGAAACTTTCGGATTAACCATCTTTGAATATAATTTTTTGATAAGTAATATGCAGGCCTTAATCAGCTAAACAACAAAACAGTTCTGCAGGAGTTTTGATAAATTACCAATTGTCTCCAAAATATAAATTCTTAAAAATTGGAGAATATAGTCTTCTAATTATAATTCTAACACTTTCTATTAGGTATAGGTCTAAACTCTCACTCAATAAGTGAGTCAGGGACTTTAACATTTATAAACGGGAGGTAAAGTAGATACAAAATTTGAAATTAGTATCTTTTATTTAGTTTGATACCATGATGAATTACTAATTATTTCAAAATGTTAAATTGTTCGGAAATTGTGAATTTAATAATTTAACCATTATTCTAACAAGCATTTTGAAAGAAGTATATGAAACAGTTAGATGAACTTCAATTAAAAGGACTACCATATGGATGAACAGTGCATTAGTACTTTGTAAGTCATGCCATGGTACAGGAGATTAGTCCATTTATCATAAAATATGATTGGTTGATAAAATCACAAGCCTAAGTGAATGACATATGTAAAACCTTTCAGTTAAAAAGTGTCTAGTTGGTTTAGTTAATAAGTGAGTCATAGACTTTTACATTTATAAACGAGAGGTAAAGTAAATACAAGAATTGAAATTAGGATATTTTGGTTTGATATTACGATGAATTATCAAATATTTCAAAATGTTAAATTATTAAGAAATTGTGAATTTAATAATTTAACCATTGGTTTTAATAAGCACTTTGCAAAGAAGTATATGAAACAGTTAGATGAACTTTAATTAAAAAGACTACCATATGGATGGACAGTGCATTATTACTTTGTAAATCATGCCATGATACTGGAGATTAGTCCATTTATCATAAGATATGATTGGTTGATAAAAACACAAGCCTATGTGAATGGCATATGTAAAATCTTTCAGTTAAAAGGTGTTCAGTTGGTTTAATTACTTCATAATGACATATACAACATCTAGATTTCAATAAGATTATTAGAACAGATTAAATTAACATTTTCCTATTAAAGTAATTAGACTTATCGAATAAGTGATATGCTAAATGCAAAAAAGATTGAAAAAAATTAAAAGAAAAGATCAAAACACGCCATAGAACACCAAATTTACGTAGTTCACCCAAAACTAGGGCTACATTCACAAACTTATTTGATATTTATTCAAAACCAGGGCTACATCCACAAATTTATGTGGTTCACCCAAAACTAGAGTTACAAATACTACAACATTATACGCATAAAATTTGGTAAGCATATTAAGCTCAAACTTCTGATTTTGTACTAGTTTGAATATATACTCGTCCCCATACTCAGAAGTTTGTATATATTCGCACTAGTTTGTATATATACTCGTCAACATACTCAGAAGTTTGAGCTTAATATGCTTACCAAATTCTCTTGATCTAGACGAATATGGACAATTCTCTGAAGACAAAGATTGATGAGAAGTGAGGAGAATGAGATAGAAATTCAGTAGGTCTCGGGGTTTATATACACATGACGAAAACGCCTCAGTAAGATATATGTGGAGTTTTCTTGAACGACAAGATAAAAGTTTCTTAGAAATGGAGAGGGAAGAAGAATTCAACAATAGCTAGTAATAAAAAATTGACACTTGAGGGCCACTGCTAGGTTAACAGAAAATGTTCAATTTTAAAGGAATGCAGGCTTATTTAAATCATACTCCTAAAAGAAAAAAGAGATTCATTTCTTAGATTGGACTGTCCTATATAAATTAGCAATTTTGTAATAACCATGACAATAATTTAAGATAGTTTGAAAATTTTGAATGGATGATATAGGCATATCTCTATCTCTCCCTTAAAATTACAAGTTAAGGGCTGGTAGGTTTTAGACAAATGGAACCGTCCTTTGACCAAAGGTAAGAGGAATACATGGGCTACAACATATGAGGAATAAAATGGAATTAGGAAAATAGAAGAGTACCTCTTATTTTGTAATGCAGTTAAAAAGAACAAATTTCTACCCAAAAAATAGAAGTTGAAGAAGAAAGTAACAGAAAGGAAAACATTAAGCTTGTTATTTGTCTGAGTCTATATAGTTTGTCTGCCAAGATGAATAAATACAATTATAATTCAAAAAAGAAAAAAGAAAATGCAATTATATGTGACATGGGAATATTGCTGAGAGAGGCATAAGAAATAAACAATGAAGGTACGAGATGTTTACCAAAAAAAAACGAAGGTACAAGGAAGGAGTACTTGTTGCCCAATTTAGTACATTATCATTTTTTTTTTTTTTTTTTTGGAGAATAAATGGCAGAAATTTATTCAAAGAGATAATAAAATTGTACAGTAACAAGGCAGCAACAGGGAGAGCCAAAAAAACCTGAGCTAGCTACAGAGCTTTCCCTACACCTAACAGAGACAGCAGCTAAATGAAAGATTACAACAAGGAAAGCCAAAGAAAACAATACTATCTTACAAACTCAAGACAAACTTCCATAATTAGCTTCCAAATATTCTATAGCATGAGCTACAGCAGACTTGGCTAGAAAAGAGGGGTTAGGACGTGGAGTACCATAGTGAGCCTCATTCCGCTTATTCTAGATCATCCAACTAGTTGTGAAAAATATTGCAATCTCTGGGTCATTTTTCATTTGCATAATTTGATCAGCCACATCAACAAATGAAAGATTTGTGGAATGAGACATGGTCCCCCATAAGCATGTGGACTTCCAAATCATATCAGAATATGTACAGCATAGCAGGATATGGTCCGTTTTCTCCACCCCAACCTCACAACAATCACATCCAGCATCCAACAATATTTTTCTTCTAGCTAGATTTACCTTTGTAGGCAGTATATCTCTACAAGCTCTCCAAATAAAAGTTTTGATTTTACTACATACCTTGGCCGCCCAAATAGCTTTCCAAATTTTATTGCACTGTGAGTAATTGGATGATTGGCCATGAGAAGATCTCAGTTGTTGAATTTGTATCATCTTGTAAGCACTTTTTACCGAATATTCACCCGTGTTTGTGTATGCCCAAGTTTGGATGTCTTGCACCGCTCTATTGCTCAAAGGGATGGATTTAATAACTTCAGCTTCATGTGGGAGAAATACATGATCAATCATGGATACACGCCAAGATCTTGTAATTGGATCAATGAGGTTATCCACTGTGGCCATTATTGACATTGTGGAGCATGGGGTTACCACTTTGAATGATGGTGGAGTTGGAAGCCATCGGTCTTGCCAAATTCGAATTTTATTTCCGGTTCCTACTCGCCATCTCAAACCGCTAGCCAAGATAGATCTGGCAGCCACTATACTCTTCCATGCAAAACTCCCTGAATTTGGTGAAGGAGCATCTAAGAAAGATGTGTTGGGAAAGTACTTTGATTTGTAGACTCGATAGAACAAGGAGTGAGTATTTTTCATAAGTCTCCATCCTTGTTTGGCTAACATGGCTAAGTTGAAAGAATGAAGCTCCCGAAACCCAATTCCTCCCATTGACTTGGGCATACAAAGTTTAGACCAACTCAACCAGTGTACTTTCCTTTCTTGCATCTTTTGACCCCACCAAAATCTGCTCATCATATTTTTAATGGTGGTAGTTGCATGTGGATTAGTGTGCGTACGCTTGTTGTCGATAAGATATTTAAAAATAAGGGATAATTACACATAACCCACCTGTGGTTTGGGTGAAAATCACTTTGCCTACCCGTGGTTTGAAAAGTATCACTTAACCCACCCGAGGTGTGTTTCCGTCACTCTCCGTAACCCACCTCGGTCTCTGCCGTTACAAAAACACCTTTTAACCCCAAAACAGAACATAACGCGAATCTAAACCCCCAAAACTCAAACACTTTTCGAGAGAGAGACCCGGGGTGCGATCAGGCTTGTTTTTCGTGGTTTGGAGCGTGTGGAGAGGGAGAAAACACTTGTTTTGCATCATCGAACCTAGGCAAGGTATGTGTGATTGTTTTTCATCTGCATTTGGGTTCTTGATGTCATTTTTTTATGGTGACCCACCCACGTAGTTAGGTTTTGCTGTTCATCTGCACAATAAAATTTTTTTTTGTATGTTAAATTTTGCTATTTATGTGTAGAATCGCTTAGGATATGCATTTTGCTATGGTTGTTTCTATAATGCATATACCTGAAATAATCAAGTTTATTTGTCAATGATTGCACTTGTTTGTGAAGTGTGGATAGTGTGGTCCCTATGAATTTGTTGGGAATCTGGTTTTACATGTGCTTTATGTGGTCCTTTGTCCGTGTGTTGTTGTCAATTTGTTGGATTGTTGTCTCTTTTGGCTTCTTGTTACTTTCTGCATGTCAGTGTGTAAACAAAATACTTATTTTAATTGTAGATGGTTGACTTCACATTTGACCTTGAAATTCATGTTGGGGGATGTTTTGTGGAGGAGCCAACCATACAATATGTGGGTGGGTCTGTACGTTTACTGACAGAGATTGACCCTGACAAGTTGAGTTATTTTGAAATTCGGGATTTATGCCATCTAGTTGGTGCTCCTAAGGAACACAGTAGATATAAGTATTTAATTCCTGATGGTGATCTACAGCATGATTTAAGAGACATAGAAACAGATACAGATGTCGTAAACATGACTAACCTTCATAAGGCATGGTATGCTGAAAAAATCATAATCTATACTGACATAGATGTGGAGCCATTGGCAGTTGAGTATCCTGATGCAGGGGGAGTGGCAGATGGTGTAGGTGGTCATGCAGGTGGTGATGTAAGTGGTGATGCAGCAAGGGTTGAAATAGAATTGGATAGTGATGATGATGAAGATGATGAGAATGATGATGGGAGTGATGATGAAGAAGATGTTGAGGATGTTGACATTGATGCAAGAGATGAAGAACAGAATGTTGAAGGAGATGATGATGATGATGATGATGATTGGCTAAATGAAGGCCTAGAGGGGGATGGCTTTGGTGATGATGTATTTGCTGCTCAAAACTCAGCTCCACAAGGTTCTGCTCCCAATACAAACCCAGAATCAAGCAATGCACCCCACACAGCCCCAGAATCAAGCAATGCACCCCACACAGACCCTGAGTGGGCTGAGCCAGCCCTTGAGGATGACCTGGTAAGCATGGATGGGTCTGATGATGAGCAGTACCTGAGCAAGTAGAGTTTAATGCTAAGAGTGACATGAGAAATGTTGTACTGAAGAAGGAGATGAAGTTCCCTAATGCAAAGGTGTTCAGAGCTGCTTTGAGGGAGTATGCAATCAAAAAACCTATTGACATCAAATTCAAGCTTAATGAGAAGACCAAGATATCAGTTCACTGCAAGAATGGGTGTGGGTGGAGATGTTATGCATCTCAAATAAGTGGAGAGCTAACATTTCAAATTAAGACCTTGACTGATGACTGTACTTGTCCCAAGTCTTTCAAAAACAGCCAAGCAACATCAGCTTATGTTGCTAAGAGGTTCATTGAGGATTTTAGCAAAAATCCAAATTGGGAGGTGAGTGGTGTACACAACCATGTGATGCAAAATTTATCTGTTGACCTAAGTGTAAACCAAGTGTATAGGTCAAAGAGAAAGGCAAAGGATTTGATAAATGGAGATGAGCAACTGCAATATGGTGTCCTTAGGGACTATGCACAAATGATAACCACTGTAGACAAGGGGAGTAGGGTTATATTGCAGACAGAAATGGCTGAGGAGACTTCCCAGCCAAAATTTAAGAGGATGTATGTTAGGTTCAATGCTCAGAAGGTAGGATTTTTAGGTGGATGCAGGTCATTTATAGGTTTAGATGGTTGTCACATAAAGCACAGATTTGGTGGGCAAATCTTATCTGCCACTGCCAAGGATGCAAATGACAACATTTTTCCAGTAGCCATGGCTGTTGTGGAACAAGAAACCAGGGAGTCTTGGATATGGTTTTTGGAAATTTTTGCTGATGATATAGGGAGGCCAGAGGAGCTTCAGTTGGTCTTCATTTCTGATAGGCAAAAGGTATGCAAGTTTTGTTTTGTTCAGTTACACTTGAATAGTTGACTTTGTTTGCTGAACTAACTTGTTTTGTTTGTTTGTTTGCTTGCTTATTTACAGGGGCTTATACCTGCAATAGAGACACTATTCCCTACCGTGGAGCATAGATACTGTGTGAAACACATCTACAACAATTTCAAAGTTGATCACAAGGGATTGGAGCTGAAGGATGCATTGTGGAGGTGTGCTGCTGCCACAACAGTAAGGGAGTTTGAGAGATGCATGCAGTACATAAGGGATTTGGATGAAAAGGCATATGAGTATCTTGCAAACATTGCACCTGCACAGTGGACAAGGTCACACTTCACTCCTAGGGCCTTAACAGATTGTTTGGTAAATAATTTGAGTGAGTCTTTTAATGCAATGATATTGAAGTCTAGGGACAAGCCTATCTTGGCAATGTTGGAGTGGATTAGGGTTAGACTTATGACTAGACTTTACACAAAAAGGGAAGGGATACAGAAGTATGCTGGAAAGTTGTGTCCAAGCATACAAGATAGGTTGGAGAAATTGAAGGTTGAAAGTAAGGCATTTAGTGCTACCCCAGCTGGTAGTTTCCTTTATGAGGTAGGCAGTCAGTATGAGAGGCATGTAGTTGATTTGGTGAAGAAGACATGTAGCTGTAGGTCTTGGGATTTAAATGGCATTCCTTGCAAACATGCCATAACAGCCATTTATACAAACATTGAGACACCAGAAGACTATACCCACCCATGCTACTTCAAAGAAACTTACATGGAGATATACAAGGAGGTACTTCCTCCCATGCCTGGCCAGTCAGAATGGGTTGAGACTGGACAGCCTGCTCCCCTGACACCTCACATATACAAACCACCAGGCAGACCACCCAAGCAAAGAAAGAGGGCTTCTGATGAGCCTAGGAACCCTTACAAAGCAAGTAGACAGAACAGACCTGTAAGATGTGGGAAATGCAAAAAGGAAGGGCATAACTCAAGAGGGTGCAAGGCTGGCATCACTGGGGAGACACCATGGCAGAGGAGACAGAGACTTCAAAGAGAAAAAGCTGTAAGTAAATGGCAAAAAACACTGTATTGAATAGACACTGTATTGAACTTACAGACCTACAAAAAAATAAAAAAACTGGGTTTTTAAACTTACAATACACACTGTATTGAAACTGGGTTTTGTTGCAGGCAAGGGAAGGGGTGCCTGCACCTAGATCTGCACCTCAGCCACCATCCCAGCAGCCTACCCAGACCTACAACATGATGTCTGCCACTCAGCCTTCATCCTCACAGCAAGGAAATCAACCTAGGCCATCTCACAAGAGAGCAGGATGGTTCTCTTCCTCACAAACAGAGTTTCACACACCTAGGGAGACCTGGGATACCTTACCAAGTTCTTCACAGGTAACTTAGTCCTGGATGGTTGTGTAGCTTGGGATATTTTTTAACAAGTGGATCTATTTTTTATTTTGTAGCCTTCACATGCAAGTGGGAGCACTGGTGGTGTGAGGACTAGAGGACAGCTTGCTGCACAAAGGCCACCAAAAATGAATCCAGTGGGTGGAAAGAGGAAAGAGTAAAGGCAAGAAATGAATGAAGTTAGTGGGTACGCATGCCAGCATTGGGAGTAAAGCTAGTGGGAACATGTGGGCCTTTTTGGTTTTTTTTTTTTTGTGAAGACCACTGTTGGCCTTTTGTAATTATCAATTAGTGTAAAAAATAGTCACTGCTGGCCTTGGAATGTGCTTTTTTGTAATTACTAATTAGTGTAAAAAACAATCACTGCTGGCCTTGGAATGTGCTTTTTTGTAATTAAGGTACAATACACTCCAGGTTGTTATATGGAAGTTGTGATATTACAGTTTGTATGGAACAATATTTGTCCAAACTAGATTATATGAAAGTTTATTTATTGCTACTACAAATTGTGTCCAAGTATATTTTTCTAATAGAGTGTATGGAAGTTTTTATTGTGGAATGGTTGTTATGGTATGCACAGCCAAATTATATGGAAGTTTATTTATTGCTACTACAAATTGTGTCTAAGTATATTTTTCTAATATAGTGTATGGAAGTTTTTATTGTGGAATGGTTGTTATGGTATGCACAGCCAAATTGATAATTGACCATTACTTCTTCCATTGAATGGTTGTTATGATATGCACAAAATACTCAATAATTGACCAATTCTTCATTCATTGACACATCAAAACATTACATCAGTAGGCTAGTGCTATTACAATGCAAATTCATTAACACCATTGCCATAACTATCTCTACTAACCAATTAACTACTTCAGGGGCAACAATCTAGGTCTCTTCACTCCAGAGAACTCAATTGAGCCAAAACACAACAACATAACAATAACAAAAAAGATCCATGACAAAATCATGCAGACTTCCACATTCTTTGCTTCTCTTCAACAAGAATGGCTTTTTCCTTAACTTTTGCACAGACAGCTCGAGCCTTTCTCTCCCTCTCCTTGGCTTTGGCTTCCTCTTCAAGAGCCTTTTCTGCCATTTGCCTAGCTTCTTCTGCCGTTTTCAGAGCTGTCCTTTCCCTCTCATTTGCAAGTTGGAGAGCAGTCTAAAGTCTAGACGTCTTCTCTAGAGCCAAAGGTGCAGTTTCATTCTCATGAGGACAGGTTGGGTTATCAATCCAAACAAAGAAAGGACACTTAGGACCAACCTTATAACGGCTACAACCCAAGAACCTCCTCCCAAAATTGTGCAAACTCAAACTTGTTCTCAAAACACAAGTTTGCTCATTGCACATATGTCCACATGAACCCGAGAAATTACCACTTGATGAAGACATCTCAACATAACACAATTCCTGGGAAGTACAAATTTAGACTTTCACACAGTAAGTTCACACTTGACCAAAATCTGAAACCCTAAATCAGGAACAGACCCAAATGCAGATGAACAGCAGTCACACATACCTTGCCTAGGTTCGATGATGCAAAACAAGTGTTTTCTCCCTATCCATACGCTCCAAACCACGAAGAACAAGCTGATCGCACCCCGGGTCTCTCTCTCGAAAAGTGTTTGAGTTTTGGGGGTTTTGATTCGCGTTATGTTCTGTTTTGGGGTGTAAAGGTGTTTTTGTAATGGCAGAGACCGAGGTGGGTTACGGAGAGTGACGGAAACACACCTCAGGTGGGTTAAGTGATACTTTTCAAACCACGGGTAGGCAAAGTGATTTTCGCCCAAACCACAGGTGGGTTATGTGTAATTATCCCTAAAAATAAAAAACAGTCTATAGCATGGCTTAGCCTTTAAGCTAATGTTAATTATTGAAAGACAAAAACGACTTATTTAACATAACCGGTTGCAGACCCACATGACATTGAATATATAATTATATATAAAGTTTGACTATAGACTTAGTTTTAAGTTAGAGTTACAACTCCACTTAGGTGCGGTTTGGATAGCTAAAACGCGTTCAGCATTTTGCATTTTCAGCTTTTTTTTTTTTTTTTTTTTAACCAACGCCTGTTGCACTGTTCATAAGATATGAACAGTGCAATTAGGCAAATAAACAATAACTTTTTTTTTTTTTTTATTGTTCTCAATTTTTAGTTTTTAGCAAAATAAGCTGTATTTAAATGGACCTTTAATATATTTTTATTAGTTTTTAGACCCTTGGAAAACATAATATATTTAACCTAATTTAAAACCAAGTTGTTACTTAGTTCAATTAAATAGATTTAGATTGAACAATTATAAATTATATCATACACAACAGAAAAGTAAATAACACAACAATATAATAACTCAGGAAAACCAATGAAACTGACAGTTTTAAGGTTAAAAACCTAGGGAGAATTTAACCCAAACAATTCACAAGACATGGCAAAATGGGTGGGTCGGGTCAATCTGGTTGTGGGTCAAATGAGTTGCAGGTCAAAAATGGGTCATTTTAAGCGGGTTAAAAACAGGTTCGGGTCAATTGGATTGCAGGTCAAGTTGGGTTGACCCGTATTTTCACATGATTTAAAAAAAAAAAAAAAAAAAAAAAAAAAAAAAAAAAACATGTATTTGCCATTTGGAAAGTCATACAACAAATTACTTGATGTAAAATGAATTACTTTGAATTCATCTCGTATATCAAGAATGAACTCAATTAAACTTATTAATACTTATTCAATAATTTTAAAATTATACAAATCTTAACATTACTATCTAAAACAAAATAACACAGAGATAAGTAAAATAAATACACAAGTTTTATTTCTACACAATATCAACATCCCAAAATATAAAACAAAATTACAAATGACTTATTAGATAACTCATTTGACAAAGAATAAAAACATATAAGAAATTTACAATCTTGAAAATTAATTTTATAATATATTATAAATTGTGGTTAACACTCTATTTCAATTTGAGATATACATTAAAGTTTGATTGTTTACTTATTTATACATGGTCTCTTTTATGAATATCATATCATTGTTAAGCTACAAACACTCTAGGAAATATCATAATTTATTTTGAAAAGTTGTTTATTTTGAACATAAATTATTAAAAAATATGTCTAAGCATTCATAATTTACATTAATTTGATATTTTGGCTTCACTATTTTCACACTTGTGAATGTTTCTCACGCATGTCTATAATTTTAAATCTATATTTTTAACTCCACTGTAACTAAATTATCTTGGCATGTACTTTACTATTTGATATCTAAAAATCTTTACTCATTACAGAATGCTCAATCATTCATCTTTCAATTAATTTGCATGCAGTTTTGTAAATGTCTCAATTGTTTCCTTAAAGCTCACAACAAACAATTAAACAAATATTGTTTTAATTTTAATTTTTTTACCAAAAAAAAAGTTTTTAAAAATGGCTCAAGTTCTAATTGGGTCGTGGGTCCGGTTGGGTTGACCCACAAAAGACACGAGTCGAGTCATGGGTCAACTTGTTTTTGCTTCAGGTGAAAAAAGATCGAGTTCGGGTCGGGTATTTTTCGAGTTGGGTTGGAAAATTCTGACCCGTTTTGCCATGTCTTCAAAATATTATTATTATTATACATTATATTTTCCTAATTTTTTTAGTACAACTAAAATTTTTGAGTTTCAAGGTAAAAAAGCCAGTTACGCTTGAGATAAGAAAAGGGAAGAGAGTAGTAACGTTGAGTTAAATTTGAAAGTTGAAAAGATGGGAAATAGTTAAATACTACTGAGAAGAAGAAACCTGATCATGACTTATGGTTGAATTCAATCAATGAGTTTTAATTTCTTAGAGAAGAATAGACAAATAAAGAAAGAAATAGAATAGCTGAAGGGATGAATTACGAGGGAGTTGGATATAATACGGAAAACTTAGCCAATTGTGTTGTTGGACAGTTAAGGAGTCTAGTATTCAGACACAAAATGTTTTAGCTTTCGTGGACTAAATTGGATCGGGCTGAATGGATGGAAGTGGACCGAACTAGAACAAATCAGACCAAACTAGGCCAAAGTAGACTGAATTGATCCTAAGTGGACGGAATGGATTGAATGGATGGAAGTGGATCAAAATGACCCGAAGTAGACTAAATTGGTCCTACGTTGGCTGAAATAGACCGAACTGGTACGTTGATATGGCTTAGAAGGAGCATAGCAACAATAAATACCACACTTCAACTTTTAGATATTATATAAATGACTTGAAGCCTTGAAGTTAAAAGGAAAAGAAAAAGTTTATATCTCTAATTTTCTAAAAACATTAAAAAAAATAATAAGATTTTTATTAAAATTACTTATATATTTTTAGGATGTTGCCTAAATATTTTCTGGTTTAATGAGCTATTATGGTATAAGAGTAATTAGAGAAATAATTAATAGTGCATTAATAATTTATAAACTCCTTTTTTATGAAATACGTTAAATGCACTTTGAATTTTTTTTGAAGAAACAAAAATGATGTATTAGTCAAATCGAGGGGGTCTATTATTTAAATTTACACATAAATTTATATATTTTTACCAAAAGTAGAAAAGGAGAGTGGGATTGTTGGAAAGTTAGGGGCCGTTTGGATTGAGTTTTTTGATAACTCAATTCTCTGTTTCCATAACTCATAACTCAAAAATGGTGGGACCCATAGTAAAAAGGTTGTTTGGCCAAACGATAACTCTGTTTCCATCACTCAATTCTCTGATTTTTGAGTTATGAGTTATGAAAACTGAAAACAAGAAAAGGCTGTTTTCAGTTTCCATAACTCATAACTCAATGGCATTTCCGTAAATAAACACACATGAGGGACCCACAGCCGCAACTTTTGACCACGTTTTGACTTTTTTTTTTTTTTTTTTTCTCTGGGTTGGCGTTGTTCTTTTTTTTTTTTTTTTTTCTTTTTCTTTTCCTGGATTGGCTGTTCGGTTTGGTTTTTTTTTTTTTTTTTTTTTTTTTTTATATATATAATATATATATATATTAGCTTCGGTGAGTTGGGTGCTAAAAAAAAAAAAAAAAAAAACTACTGTACTGGCTGACAGGTGTGGGACCCATGAATAGTGTGAAAAAATTGAGTGATGAAAATAAAAGTGATGTTGCCAAATGAGTGTGAAAAAATGAGTGATGAGTGATGAGTTATGAGTGATGAGTGATGAGTGATGGAAATTGAGTGACGGAAATTGAGTGATGAAAAACCCTTACCCAAACAGGCCCTTACTTACGGGGGGCTTGGCCCCCTTAGTCCTGGTTATAGTAACGTAGTAACCTTTTTCTTTTTTCTTTTTTCTTTTAAGAAAATAGTAACACAGTAGCTTGATTAAACTACAACGGGTTAAGTTTATCGAATTGAAGTTTTAAGAATTCAAGTATCTGATTAAAGTTTTAAGAATCCACACTATCCAAGTATGATAGAACATGTTAACACAAGCCATGGCAACCATGAATTTTTTTTGTTTCCTCTCATAATGTTACCTAGGAGATTTTGAACTTGTTGTGTTTCACTCAAATTAAGCTAGATGTTGTAGAGAGAGAAAATTTCCAATTTATTGTAAGCTAACACATCATACTACCAAGTTCACAATATAGCCAATTACAAAACGGCACGTATTGCTACTAGTTTCTTCTATCACCATTCAGAAAACCAACAGAGATTTTCCAAGTGTCATTGAAATAAAAAAACATAAAAAGCATGCAAAAACTAATCACACATTAGCGCATGCATGTAAGCAATGACATAGGCCACAAATCGATGCATGTAAGCAATAACATAAGCAATTCAATCGATTGTTGACATGTGTCATCTTGAAAACTAAGACATTTTGGCCAATCAAATGATGCCACGTGTTTTGGAGAAAAAGTCTTAAAACTCTTCCAATCAGGCTGTGACATGTGTCACCAATCAAACTACGCCATGTGTCACTCACCCAACCCCAAACTCCTATAAACAGAAGCTTTCATAAGGCATTTCTACACATCTTGGAAGACATCTTAGAAGATACTAACACACCAAGACATCCACACTTCAAGCAGTATTGAAAGTTCAAATAGTGTATAAAACACCCTTGAACGTTTAGACCCCAAATAACAAAATTACCAATTCAAGCTTTATGACAAACAATAGGTGTGTGGAAAATGAACACAAACTATAAATAGAATTGGTAAACAATCTAAGCCAATTAAAATCACATCCACAGCAGAAAATAAAAGGCAAAGATTAAGGGAAGAGAGATACAAACACAAGGACAACACAACGATGTGTTATCGAAGAGGAAACCAAAGCTGTCAGCGTAAAACCTCTCCACCGCCCTCCAAGCGGTAAGTAATCTACTAAAAAATGTAGTTTGGATACATGAACAACAATAGACCCTCCAAGCCTAATCTATCCAGTGTACCTAAGCCCTCCAAGCTTCTTACTCCAACGAGGTTGCGCTGAACCTATTTTTTTTCTAGCTTTCCGGATTCCGCTACTTGACCATAGCATCAACCAATGTGAAATTGGTTTCTTCCTAACTGCTTCCCAAAACACCAAACAGCTCTCTCACAGTAATGGATATGGTGAGAAAAAGTTTTGGTAAAAAACCTCTTAAGGATTTAACAATGGAGAGGAAAAGAGTAGAGGAATTTGAAGAATCTCTTATGTAAAGATTGTGGATGAATTAATCTTGTTTTTCTTTAGGGTTTCTCTCTCAAAATTCTCTCTGGAAGCTCTCTTACTTTCGTGGGTATGAGGGGTATTTATACTTGGGTGAGAATGGAATGTGAAGAGTCAGATTTTTCAAAACAGGGTTGGCTCGCGGCTTGATTGAGTCGCGAGATCCAGCCGCGAGATAACTGAACGGCCAGTTGTCCTATTTTGTCCTGTAGTGCTCCAACTAACATGACGCTTCAACTTCTGGCATGCCTGGCACGTGTGCAGCTTCTGGAAGCTTGCAGCCGCAAGTCACCTGCGAGATCTAGTAGCGAGTCTCTGTTTTTCTTGCACACTCTTGAGCAATTCTTCACACTATCTAACTCACTACCCTTACAAAAATCCCACCTAAATACAGGGTTACTAATTGCTGAAATACAAGCAAATTTGACACGGAATAAAGCCAACAAGATGGTTGATTAAATTCAACCTTACAAGTATCAAAAAAGATTCAGAAGCATAGAAGCTCTGCTAGAATCAAGCCCTAAAGCCTCTAGAAACTTTAGGAACTTCAACCTTGAATACAAAAAAAATTCGAAGCAAAATTGTTCAAATCATCTTCCTAAATCTCAAAATTCACTGGAATCAAGCTAAAAAACCTCTAGAAACTTCAAGAAACTACAAATCAATGAAGCTCTACAAATTCAGGCCTCCAAAATCCCGAAGAATTTCCACCACAAACTTTCGAAGATGAACAACATGCGAAGAACACAAAGAACACACGAAAAACTTGAAGAACAAAGAATTTCTAACAAGCTCATAGCTAGAGATCCGTTGTAATTCTGTTTCAAGGGTCTTCGATCCATCCTGCAGCCAAATTGAAGGATATTTGGTGTTCAAGTCAAAATCACATTACCATAATTCCAATAAACAAGTCTTTCAAGGAGATTGAATCAGAAAATCACTCTTTTGTAATCATAGAGAATTGTTCCACACATTCATCAATACTAATTCACATTTGTAAAACTATTTTACTTGTTTGATTTATTTCGAACTAGAAATTTAGTCGACTATAGGTGTTTGTAGGGGTGGATTCAAGAATGTCATTTCAAGGGGTAAGGGCTAAAATTAATTGAAAGCAAAGTTGAATTAAATAATGTAAATTAATATAAGTAACCAAATAAACAGTAAACAATAAACAATACAATGTAAATTGCAATTTATTTTTTCATGTCAAGTGTCAATTTACAGAACTGCATCCATAATCTTTCTTATTTTTGAAATCATTGCTTGATTTCTTCATTTTTTGTGTGCATGTCCTAAAAATTTGACTTCAAATGTAGCTTGATGATAGAAACCTTGATAAAGCAGTATTTCTCAATGGGCGACAAATTTCCTACTTGATTCTAGAACAGAATACAGATTGACTTGGTTTTGAAAAAGTTATTTTTGAACAGAATTTCCCACTAATGATGCAATATTGTAGCAGCACGTCGAGCAGTCTACTTCGCTCTTGAACTTGGTTTTGAAAAAGTTATTTTTGAGAGGGACTCAACGATTATGGTTAAGGCCTTTTTCAGGGAGGATGCGCTTCACTCAGCCATAGGTCATATTGTAAAAAGCATTAAGCCTATGTTGGGTTCTTTTAGATCCCATTCATTTCTTTTATACTAGGAGGCAGGGTAATTCTGTTGTTCATGTCTTAGTTAAGAGAGTTAGACTTTCTTTTCTGCAAGAAGTTTAGATGAAATCTGTTCCTCGAGATATTTTTCTTTTGTTGTAGCTGATTTTCCTGTTCATTGATTTATGAAAGTAATCGGATTGGTCTGGTTTCTAAAATATATATATATATATATATATATATATATAAAATAAAATAAATCCAGATTGACTAGTATTTATTTTGGACAGAATTTTATAGTGTATGCTTATTCTTTTAGATAAATATCCAAATTCCAGCGTCTATGCGCCATGGAGGTCAGGTGGTCAAACCCATATATGGTTGGCCCCATTTGAGATAGGCCACAAAGTTATCGGACACAACCCAATGTAGACAAACTCACAAAAGGAGATCAAGTCAATAGGCCTCAGGACAAATGTTTTTTCTTGAGGACAAAAGTGGGCCTAAAGTTAATGACACGAACTATTTAACTTAAGTGACCTTTTTTTTGAAGAGTAATTTAAGTGACTCGGTAGCATATAGTCAATATTTTACAATACATTCCTAGAATATAATCTCTATTTAATGACTTGGTAGCGAATAGTCAGGGGTGGCCATAGATGGATATACAACCAAAATAAGTTACCAAAACAGATTTGAGAAACATTCGGATTTACCAGCTTTGATTATTAGTTGTTGTTAAGTTATATGATTGGCCTCAAATCAAACGAAACAGTTCCGCAGGAGCTCTTTGCCTCTTTGCATAGAAGTATATGGAGCAGTTAGAAGGACCACCATACGGATGAACAGCTAGTGCATGAATCGCTATTAAAAATGATCAATCCATTAGTACTTGTAAGTCATGCCATGAAACTGTGAATTAGGTCATTATCATAATTAGATAGGATCGGCTGACAAAGGCGCAAACTTAAGTGAATGGTACATGTAAGACCTTTCAGCTAAAAAAGTGTCTAGCTGATTAGTTACTTCATAATGACAGATTGACAGTCATTTAGATTTCAATAAGACTATTAGAACGGATCAAATTAACATTTTCCTATTAAGGTAAGATAATTAGACTTATCAAATAAGTGCTAGTTAATTAAGATATTGTAAAAAATAAAAAAATAAAAAAAAAATAAAATAAAATAAAATAAAAAGAAAAGATCAAAGCACACACTAGAACACCAAATTTACGTGGTTCACCCAAAACTAGGGTTACATCCACAAACTTATTAATATTTATTCAAAACTAGACCACATCCACAAATTTATGTATTTCACCCATAACTGGAGTTGCAAATACTACAATATTATACTTATGAAATTAACATGACTCTCAAAAAATTGCCTCACCCTCCTCACCTTAAGAGCAGGAGGTACTCTCCATGTTAATCACGCCAACAAGGACTCATTTCAGGTCCTTGCTAGAAAAAAAGAAGCAAAGAAAATGTGAAAATTTTCAAAAAAATCGATGAACTCTTGAGCTTGGAGTAGATTGGTCTTGCTTAAAACTTCTTGTATACTTCAGAAGACCTGTTAACAGGTCTTCTTAAGTATAAAAGAAGTTTGTGCCCCATGATAGAGAGAGTGATTGAGTATATCATCTTGCATATGGGGCATTTGCCTCAGAAGATTTGCCCGTACCACATAGCATCCTATTGCTTGGATGAGGAAGAAAATGTACTGTTGCATAAATCAGGTGTGAGGTGGGTGAGTTTACTTCAATTACCACATCTTTCTTCCATAACAGCCACACTCCATCATCAAAGAGAAACGGGTGTACGAGGTATGAACCAGTGAACCCAATTTCCTCTATAGCCTGATCTGCATCATTGCCACTACTTTTTATTCCAAAAAGAAGTACAATGGAGGGATTTTCATGCTGCTTTAGATATTTCATTGTCTGGATGAGTGTGATGTTGTCTGTCCCATTATACTTCCAGCATAGTAGTTTATGCAAAGTAGTTTGTGGCACAGTCTCTGCACAGGTCTGGTATATTGCTTCTTGCTGATTCTGAAGTGGGTACTTGGTGAAATCACTAACTGTTGGCAGAAAATTTATCAAGTGCTGGTTTCTCGTCGCAGTTTTTGAGACACCAATGTCAAGACTCGCAACCTCTGATTTGATGCTGTAAAGAGTTTGACGAATTTCAGTGCTGAATTCTGTTATTGGGGTGTTTCCTATCACTTTGTTTACCATTGCCATACGTATCCCTGTAGAGTATAACTGGATGCTTGGCTTTATCACTGGAGAAGGTCGAGGAGAGGCAGTCCCTGAGGACAAGGTTTGAGGCTGGTTACCTTGTGGCTGTGTTGGTGTAGTGTGGCATGCTTCTTTGATAATCGTGTGTGCAGGTTGGTGACACAGATGTTGAGAGGAGTCTTGAGGCAAAGAGTTGGACGAACCTGCAATGGAGAATTCAGATGGTAACCCTTTTTCAGACTTCAATGACTTTGGAATATATGGTGGTTTGTCCTTAGGAGGCTGGCTTAGTGTTCCCTCAGTTATTGGAGACAAGGAAGTGCCTTCTCCAGGTAGCGGATTCTTTCTTTGCATCAATTCTGTGCTGGATTCAGCAATCACCTTAAGATGAGGAGAGCTTTTGTCAGAAGATATAGCACATTGAATGAACAATATTTAATATCATCAAAAACTATTTACAGAAAAGTAATATGCAAATGCCAGTGCTTGTAACTGATATATAGTAACATTTTTACAACTAGTAATGCTAGCTAGGTATACAACATTTTTACAAATTTTTTTCGCAACTGACATGGTATATTGTGATTGAAACAACATATTACTATCAGACCTTGAATGCACAACTGACACCAATTTTATTATGTAGCAATCACAAAATACCATATTAACAATTTTGTAAAATTTTGTGTCCCTAGACGGCTAGACTTATTATTAACAACTTCGATACATCACAAAAGAAATTTGAATCACCAAAAAGTTCCAAAAGCTTAAACTTACAGAAGCTTTAGGCTTGGATTGATCAATCAGCTCAAGATCACTTTCAGTTCCAGCGGCCATGTTCTGATTTTGAACGTGTGGTCTCTGTGATCCTGAACTCTCTCTTTGATGCTGCTTGAAATGACGAGCTTGGGTCCAAGAACTATTATCATCACTTGAGGAACTGTCCGCACTCTTGGACATCACAATCTTTGATGTATGATCTGCAAGTCTCCTATGACCAGCAGAGTTCACCAATTCATTGCTTGTAGAAGCTTGACCTCGAGAAGCATTGATGGTAGCAGAATTTAACAGCTGGTCTAGACAATTATGTTTCAAATGCCCATAATGCCTGCACAGAGAGCACACCATATCCAACCCCTCATACTCAACTCGCTGCCATATTTCTCCAATCTTTATATGACCAGGAAGTGGACGTGTTAGATCAACTCTAACACAAAACCTTGCAAACTTACACATCTTTCTTCCTTCAGTGATGGGGTCAATTTTCAGAAGATTACCACCAATAGCTGCTGCAATTCTTAACAGAAAACCATAGTATTCTATTGGAAGTTCTGGTAACTGAATCCAAACATCTACTTGGGTAATGACAGTCTCTGAAGGCCTAAAGTTTGGCTTCCATGGCAACAAAGTGACACAGTAATTCGGGATCGACAAAGGGTACTTGTGAAGTACCATGTTATAATCCAAAAACTCTGAAATATTCAACAAGAAGAAACCAAGTCCAAGATCAACCAGCTGGTAAGGTCCAAAATGAGCCAATACACGAACAAGGCGCGTGTAGAGATTATGATAACCTATCTTTTTGCCATGGACATAGATGATAAGAGAGTACCGGAATTGATTAATGATCGGAGCCAACTCCCTGGGGTTAAGCTCAACCTCAATAGTTGTTGAGAACTTGTTTGCATCCATGTCATGATCATCACCTTCCTGGCGTGCACGGAGGTTGAGTTCAAGTGCACTCTCTGATTCATCGGAGGAAGAGGTCATAGGTTTCTTGTTCTTTCCATTATTATTCCGAGCTCGTTCAGCATACTCATCATCAGTGTTCTCAGGGTGATGCACATGGTAGTGCCTGTTTGCCATAGGACTTTTTCCTGGGAAAGAGAGACAGGAAGAGATGTTCAGCTAAGTTATAAATTTCTAATCGGTTTCTCTGGAATGAAATATGAGATGTTCTTTTTTGAGATATGTATATAGTAAGAAGAGAAAGGTTGGATTTGAATTACGAGAGCATCATGTTAACAATTTTCCAAACTTTAGGTAACAGAACTCTTATTAAAATGAAATGATGATACCTGAAAGTTGAGGTCTAAAAACTTATTTATTATTATTATTATTATTATTTTTTTTTTGGAGGATTAGAAACATAACTTTTAGACTTTATTTTATGCACAGAATATTATTGGAGATATTGTATTTGTTTTAAAAAACAGTTTTTTTTTTTTAGAATTTCAAAAACATAAAATATAAAATGGCATAATTGTGTTGGACTGATTCAACTATTTCAACCCAAATAGTTGAAAACCATTGCAATAGATGCAAATTAACATACCGAGTTCTTTATACGCCATTGGGTATAAAACGTTGGTGACTAGTTTATTTATTACAACCAATAATAATAATAATAATAATAAACCATACATGAGTTTTGAACGAAATGAAAAGGGGAAAGTTAGATTTTACATTTCAGGTCTATATTAAATGGCTTCTTTTTTTCTTTTCTATTTTTAAGATAAGATAGAATTATACTTAAGAGATTCGCTCGATAATAATTTTTCTTCACCATCATTTCTAGACACCAATTAACTTTTTGGTGTAAGTGAGATTTTTTAAATCTTAAATCTTTGACATTAAAAGGCTTTACCAATTGATTTAATTGAAATCCACTATTTAATGAGTTCTTTATGTACACATAAAAGTTTTGTATCTGATTCTCAAAACTAATTAATTGTACAATACTATTGTTAATTTCTTGGCCCTTGTGCCTTAACTTGAACTAACATAAGGCATTTTCTTTATTATTTTTAAAATAAATAGAAAAAATTGGTCAACATGAATCAGTGTATTACTCGGAAAAAAGAAGGGATAATTTATTTATTTATTTAAAATTTTTACACTAGATTGAGAAGAGCCATGTTCCATTCTACGATTTGGCATGGCATATGAAATGAAGTGGAACTACAATCATATATTTCAGTTAAAAAAAAAAATTGAAATGCCTTTATTTCTTATAAAATTATATTTATCTCACACTTTTTATGTCCTTCCATGAGCATCCAATGATATAGATCCACTATTTTACTTTGTAAGAGAAGGTGTCATACGTTTGACCTATAGCTCATTGAGAACATGGGTTTTTAAACTAATACTTTTTATTGCCTATAGCCTTTTAGTTTATTTAGTTATATATGTACAACTTTAGAAAAGAATCACAATGTTTTAACAAATAAGCTTTCAACAAAAAGCTGCATCCAAATGGACGTATAATATTGTAAAAATGTAACTGTGGGGCCCAATAGTTTATGGACCAGGCATGTTTACTCGTAGGGAGTCCAAAGGTCCAAGCCGAAGAGGGCTGTGGCCCAAGCCCAATAATGTAAAGCATAGGATAGCCTTGAGGTACTGCCGAGGACCGCTCAGTCCTCGGCAAACCCAAAGTCCCACCGAAGAGAGGGGCAAAAACGGTATAGGACTAAGTTTGAAAGAAAATCTAGAATATCAGGGGAAAGCTGCCCTTACTGCCATTCAATGCTCTGCACCTGACAGAGCCGCATTCTTTGGCTTTTACAATCACCCCCAACGACTTTGAGTATGGGTTGATGGGACAAGTATCAGTCTTGGAAAGTTTGACCCTACACGTGGACGAAGGACAGCGAACATAGGCCAGTATAAAAGGAAAAATGAGTGACCTAGGGAGGAGGCTGGGAAAAAGGGCCAAAAACCAGAGCCTCCCAGCCCACCTCCAGGAAAAAGGTTCCAGGGGTGAAGAAAACTTAACCGCGCATGACCACCACGAAAAACCCACCACCAGGTGACTAAGGCCTAGCCTTTCAAACTCACGCTCCTACAAATGATATTGTTTGGGCCTTTTTACGTGCGAACCCAACACTGTTACGGTTCGTTACCAACCGTGTCCTTACAATTGGCGCCGTCTGTGGGAAAGGCTTGTGTGTTGGCATAGGCGGTGGGTCGAGAGAGTTCCCTTGTCATCTCTGACAACTGGTTGTAGAGTTTTAGAATAAAGTTCCGCTAGGGGCTATGCTTCTTGACTAGGGGCTACGCTTGGTAGCGTTAATCGCACGGATAATTCTAGGAGCTTGGCCAGGGAGCTAACTCCCCTAAAGCCAAGGTCCAGCGCCAAAGGAAAACTAGGTTTTGGACAGAACCAAGGTATTGCATAGTCCTCGGACTCAAGCCTATGGGGAAACCAACTACCTGGATGAGGAAAACTAGGTTTTGGACAGAACCAAGGCATTGCATAGTCCTCGGACTCAAGCCTATGGGGAAACCAACTACCTGGATGAGGAAAACTAGGTTTTGGACAGAACCAAGGCATTGCATAGTCCTCGGACTCAAGCCTATGGGAAACCAACTACCTGGATGAGGAAAACTAGGTTTTGGACAGAACCAAGGCATTGCATAGTCCTCGGACTCAAGCCTATGGGGAAACCAACTACCTGGATGAGGAAACTAGGTTTTGGACAGAACCAAGGCATTGCATAGTCCTCGGACTCAAGCCTATGGGGAAACCAACTACCTGGATGAGGAAAACTAGGTTTTGGACAGAACCAAGGCATTGCATAGTCCTCGGACTCAAGCCTATGGGGAAACCAACTACTTGGATGAGGAAAACTAGGTTTTGGACAGAACCAAGGCATTGCATAGTCCTCGGACTCAAGCCTATGGGGAAACCAACTACCTGGATGAGGAAAACTAGGTTTTGGACAGAACCAAGGCATTGCATAGTCCTCGGACTCAAGCCTATGGGGAAACCAACTACTTGGATGAGGAAAACTAGGTTTTGGACAGAACCAAGGTATTGTATAGTCCTCGGACTCAAGCCTATGGGGAAACCAACTACCTGGATGAGGAAAACTAGGTTTTGGACAGATCCAAGGCATTGCATAGTCCTCGGACTCAAGCCTAGGGGGAAACCAACTACCTGGGCAGCCAACTTCTTGGATGAGAAGAAGATTGAGTTTTTGTAAGGTTGGCTACTTGATAACAATTCTAAGTTGCTCAGTCTTCGGCTCAAAAACTGTAAAGGGTTAATGCCAATAGGAGTGTTAAGAAAATGTTGAAACGCGTCACTATTAAGTAGCCTAAGGGGCTGTTCATTTTGTGGGTGATATGTCCTCGGATGGTTACTTCCTACACTGCATCGTGCATTGAGCTATCATCTCGGCCAATTTTGGGGTAAGTATCGTTTTTTACAGGTCGGCATTGTTGTGCCAAACAACTCCATTAAGGTTATGGTGATATCTTTTTCTTAGCAAGCATTTCTGGCCCGAAGTGTCATTGATTCAAATGCTATATTACTATGCTGAACAACACTTATCAATACATAATAGCCCCAAGTATGGTACTCTAAGTTCGGCGGTATGGTGCCAGACCGATTCAGTGGACCCATCATAATGTCCTTTCTTTTCCTGCCTGATGGGAGTTTCAGCCCTAAGTATCTTTTGTTTGATTCAATATTATTAAGCCGGATTGTTTTTATAAGCGCATAGCAAGATCTTTCTATTAACTGGGACTTTGTTCCTAGGTGTCGGCCACAATTTAAAGAAAAAAAAGCTTTTCATTCACAAGATTGTAGGACTATTCATTGCTTTATCATTCCGGAAATATAGAGATAGAGTATGTGAAATAAAGTGATAACAATTTTCATTAATACAAAGATGTATTACAACGTACAAAGAGGGGCTTAAACAAGCCTATACCAAATATAGATTGCTAAAATCATAAAAGAAAAGCAATACATTGGGTAAACAGTCAGATCTCTTTTTAAACTCGTTTCCGAAATCTTTCCAAACTCTGCCTCAGTAGCGCCCATATCGAGAGAAGGACCTTCCTCAGAAGAAGATGGAGGAGATGAACGAAGAAGATGGAGGAGATGAATGAAAAGAAGGAGGAGAAGAAGAGGGAAGAGATGAAAAGAAAGAAAAATGAGCAAAAGAGGGAGAAGGAAAAGCGCCAGGATGGATCTGGTGCTGGGAAGACTAAGAAAGAGAGGCGAAAGGAGGCGCCAGTGAACGAAGAGAGGAAGAAGCAGGGGCATTTAGTCCCTGCCTCGGTCCTGACTCCTAACACACTGGGGCCATATTAGGTATGCTCGTAAGAGAGCGGTTGGTACTGATAATGGGTGTTCTCGACACAGTCACGCCGAAAGTTTGACGTGATGAGTCCCTGTTTCGGATTTTAGCTGAAAGGAAGGTGAGACAAATCTTAAGTCTCCGCCATCCTTGCCCTGACCGAGCCATTTCGAGCTTTATTGGAACATGATGCTTTGAGGAGGGTTATGGTTCCTTCATCACTTGTTATGGTGAACGTGTTATGATTTGGTGTATAACTATGGGGTTAAGTAAACGCTAAGGGAGGCCAAGGGTTTCAGATCTCAGAAAGATAAAAGGGTCTCTGTACGAAAGCGATAGCCACCTGCTTGTCTTCTTATAGGAAGGGCAAAACGGAAGGCATTAAATTCGTTCAGGTTTCCGAAGGAATCTGAAAACAAAGATGTGTCCGTTCCACTTCCCCACCTCATCAGACGAACCGTCGAATGTAAATGAATCTCGTAAAGGGAAGTCATTAAAAGCGCGTCTGGGACAACCAAACGGCAGGAGCGTGTCATGAGTAAATTAAGGGGAACACCTTGTAAACTGATATATTTTCTGGGCAGGTGGAGAATCGCCAGCATCAATGAAGGGCTAAATTAAATGAGCCATAATAACGGTTCGGTATTACCAAAACCCACCTTTCCAACTCAAAGGTCGGACAGCAGGGTTTTGAGGGGCTATTGTGGGGCCCAATAGTTTATGGACCAGGCCCGTTTACTCGTAGGGAGTCCAGAGGTCCAAGCCGAAGAGAGCTGTGGCCCAAACCCAATAATGTAAAGCATAGGATAGCCTTGAGGTACTGCCGAGGACCGCTCAGTCCTCGGCAAACCCAAAGTCCCACTGAAGAGAGGGGCAAAAACGATATAGAACTAAGTTTGAAAGAAAATCTAGAATATCCGGGGAAAGCTGCCCTTACTGCCATTCAATGTTCTGCACCTGACAGAGCCGCATTCTTTGGCTTTTACAATCACCCCCAACAACTTTGAGTATGGGTTGATGGGACAAGTATTAGTCTTGGAAAGTTTGACCCTACACGTGGACGAAGGACAGCGAACACAGGCCAGTATAAAAGGAAAAATGAGTGACCTAGGGAGGAGGCTGGGAAAAAGGGTAAAAAACCAGAGCCTCCCAGCCCACCTCCAGGAAAAAGGTTCCAGGGGTGAAGAAAACTTAACCGCGCATGACCACCACGAAAAACCCACCACCAGGTGACTAAGGCCTAGCCTTTCAAACCCACGCTCTACAAATGATATTGTTTGGGCCTTTTTACGTACGAACCCAACACTGTTACGGTTCGTTACCAACCGTGTCCTTACAGTAACCATTTAGACCATTAAATGGTGACCATTGAATTAAATATTTAATCTTATAGTCTTTTTGTCTCCTATCTTTTCTTTATTTCTTTTATAGATATGATAGAATATTTGAACCTATTGTATCCTCTCTATTATTATTCTTCATTATCAAGCTAATACATCAATGATCTTCTACAAAATATTTTACAATTGAGCTAAATAGAATACATTTTTATATCTGTTTAAAATTTTGAAAACTAATAACCCTCTTTTTCTATCTCCAACTTTGACATTCTCTCCAATAGTATCCCTTCTTGTTGACGATTTCATCACCGCATGACATTGCCTCATTCTCGACATCCTCCCATACAACTGCCTTCTTTACCAATGATTCCATTGTCGTGTGACATTGTTTCTCTAAATATTTTTCACCCACCATTTTCATTGAGACAAACCACAAAATTTCATCAGCTGATAGATGATCTACACAAAGTTGGAAATCTCATCATAGAAAGTGCTTGCTTACATGCCTCATGCACCTCACATTGTCTAGCCATTGGTGCTACCCGCAACTTCAATGTCGTCTGGCCACCATTTGATCACCATCTACGTGCCTCACACGCTGGTCCAATCCAAATTCTCAAGCATTCTATGTTTTTATTACAAAATTTTAAGAGAAAAATAAATTTTAATTAAAAAAGAAAGAAAGAAAATTGTTCCCAAAGGAATAGGCAAAGTTGGAAATAGAAGAGAGCTATAACGCCTTCAAGTACCTTTTGGGTTCATCATGTAAAACTCCTCTTGAATCACCTCTAGAAGCATGAGAAAGATCCCTCCCTCTATCCTCATCAACTTTCCCACCCAAAATTGACAAAATCTACAATAAACTCTTCATCCAAAAACCACCAGTCTACCCTCTCCCACCTTAACTCTCCAAAACCCCACGACCCCACGAGCTCTCCCTCCTCTTTTGAACCCTGCTGGCTCCTCCTTTCCTTTCCACCTGCAAATGGCTCTCCAGCCCTTCTCACCTCTCCTTCCTCAACCCTTCTCTCAGTTCATCTCATATACAGAGCAATTTTCTATTATCTCATCACCCTCTTTTTTAACTCTTCTACATGATCCAACAGCTGGATTTAATAACTAAAGGATAAAAGCCAAACAAAGAGAAACGAAAAGGGAATAAACAAAAGAGAGATTCTAGTGCCAAACCGACTTTTAGCCCGATTGGCATCTACTTCTTCCCTGTATCATGGATTCGATCCGTTGTTCCGATCTCTTTCAGAAAAGAAAGAAAGAAAGATTCTAGTAATGTTCAATTGAAAAAAAAAAAAAAAAAAATCCTTATACTCAAAATCAAAGATCAACCGATCATATGTTTTATATTTACCTCTTTTGGTCAGATTTAGATCTGAAGATAGAATTCCCTAATTATTTATCGTTAGGAAAAAAAAGAAAAAGAAAAAGGAATTGACATGTGGGAATTCGCAAGGCAAACCATACCATCATCTAGTAAAGAGTTAATAATAAGGAATGATAAACAAATTATCAACCATGAAGCTTGTAGTACTAATGACAATAAGCATAAACTTAGAGAATTCACATGTAGTTTGACCTAAACCAATACAAAGAAAAAGTGGAGAGAAGCATACCACGAGGTTGCATATAAGATGAGCAAGAGCATAAGCCTCCTCGAGCAGTTCGATCAACAAGTACACTCTCAGAAGCGTAACCTGTATAAAACCTGCAAAAGTCAAGTCAAGAACAGAGTTATTAGTGATATGTGGAAGGTGAGAGAGGACAAACTATACATATATATATATATATATACTAGTCAATATACTTGGAAGTTTGAGTTCAACATGCTTACCTAAGTCTCTTTCTACACACGCATATGTTGGACAATTCTCTGAAAACAAAGATTGAACAGAACAGATTGAGACAGAATTTTTTTCGATGTAAACGACTCAGACAGATTTTTAGACCATAGAGGATTTAGACCTTGGGGTATATTTCTTTCATCTATAGTGCCTCGCCTTTTGTATAGATACAAATGCAGAAATTTCCTTATAATAAGTCCTCTAGAGTTTTCTTGCACGGAAAGAAAAAACATTTTCTTAGAAAGGTAAAGGGAGGAAAATTCAACGATGACTAGTGAATGATTGAATTGACACTTGAGGGTCATCGCTAAGTTAACAAGAAAATGTACCATTTTAAAGGAATGACAGGTTCTATCTGGGAATGCAATAACGATGCATTTAAAAATAGTTTTTCTTTTGGTTTTACATAGGATAGAGACAACTTTTATTTTTTATATTTGTTTCAACGAGACCAAACTACGCTTCACTCATTCCTCCTTTATCTTAAAACACAATTCAAACAAAGATTCTGTATCTCTTACTAGCATCTTATCAGATTCTTGAAGATGTTTAAATACTCTTAGTTGTTATTAAATAAAAATAATAATAAAAAGAAACCTCAAACAAGTTAACCAAAAACAACTCTACCAATGTTTCAAAAAAACTCTTACAAAAATTCTCCAAAAAAAAAAATACTAGCATCTTATCAGATTCTTGAAGATGTTTAAATACTCTTAGTTGTTATTAAATAAAAATAATAATAAAAAGAAACCTCAAACAAGTTAACCAAAAACAACTCTACCAACCAAACAAACTCTTACAAAAATTCTCCAAAAAAAAACTCTTACAAAATTACAACTCATAAAAATTTCAGAAAGAAAAGAAACACTACCATTGGACACCAAAGATTTTCCTCCCTTACAATATCCTCGAATGTAGTTAATTTTAGCGGTGTAGCCGCTGAAGAGAAGAAAAAATTTCTGAAACAATTTATCAAGCTACAAGCATTAGACAGATTCTACTTGTCCTCCTTATGTGAATACGTAGTATAAAAAGCCACAGAACACTAATTTTATTTATTTTTGTGTAAAGGGCAGTGAATAACTTTTTGACTACGGGTCCTTGGCCCCATGCTACAACTAGCTAAGTATTGATCATAGTTAATTATTTCCCAATAATGAAATTTGTTGTGTCTATTACTTACACATTTTCATTTTGCTTCATGTCATTATTTTGTTGGACAAACTAAACACACATAAATGATTATGTGGTACTTAGAGTGCTCGTGAGCATATTGATAATAAAATTTGTGAAATTGATACCTTTTTACTCAAAAACTCTCCACATTAGTATATTTATAATACTATAGATTTACATTTTTTCTACAATAATCATGCAAATATACACAGCTATTATAACTTTGTATCTAAATATTTTATTAATTTCTCATTTCATCTCTCCCTCTTCTTCTCTCTTCTTCACTACCTTGTGTCTCACACATAAACTTAACCACCACCAAACAGCCACAACCCATTACAAAATTTTATCATCTTATTGCCAAACCCGATTGACCCATCAATCAAAAAACCCAAATCAAACTCAACAATGGATGTCTGCGTTTGAGATGTTTGTTAATGACTACTTTTGCTAAAAGTCTTGCAAACCCGTAGAAAACAAGGACCAATTCCTTTTGGGGCCACTATTTTTATTTGTATATGTGATGGCACGAGCTTGAGTCATTGCAAGTTCTTTTTTGTCCTATACCACTAGCCTTATCGGAGTAAGTATGTGAGAGACTATACTCTTAGTGTCTGTTTAAAAACAACTTATTTAGCTTTTTACTGAAAATGTTTTGCTGAAAATTTGCTAAAGTATACTTGTACAATTGTACCTTGAAAAAATTTTAAAAAGTGAAAAAAAAAAAAAGCAAGAAAAAGTAAGATTTTAAAAAGTTGTACGTAAAAACTAACAATTAAAGCTAAAAGCTGAATGCCAAATAGGCTCTTAGTCCGCCAACTTTTTGTTGGAAGAAACTTGCGTGAATTGGTGGGGTCGTGTTGGTGCCTCTCATGATGATGGTTTGACTAACCATATTTCCCCCTATAAATTTAGGGTTTTACATGAAGTTGTCATTTATTTTATTTAAATAGTAAAAATAAGAAAATGCATAATGAAAGAAATAAAAATACTTTATTGATTAGTGGAGGGTAAGAGGTGTTAGAGATTTAGTGTTGTGAGACAATAAGACAAATAGTAATTTTTAAATTGTTTTGAGTTTAAAAATAGGACCTGCTATTTTGAGTTTCAAATGTCAAGAGAAGACGATTTGCTTTAGATTAAAAAGTGTCATGATACATAATATGGGACATCACATTTCATTTTTTGTGAAATACTTTTATTTCTATGGTAAAATTTTCTATTTTTTCAAGAATATATATTATTAATTTGTATGGGCTAAAATCCAAAGGCCCAAAAAGATGTTGGGTTTAGACCCAAATCCACAACAACTAATTTATAAAGGTGAGTTTTTGAACAAACAATTAAACTTGAAATAGTAATTTCTCATGAAAGATTGATACTAAACAACTTATGGGATTAAAAATAGTAATAAGGCAAGTTTTTCTTTATTTCTTCTTCCTCAGAATGACCAAGGAGCTTTTACTTTTAGTAAAATACAAGATTAGATTTTTGTTTATTGTATTATCTCTTTTCACTCTCTTTTTGGGGATCCAATCCTTGTACAAGAAGGATCTTTTCCATTTTGTAGTCCCACTACTTCAATCCTAGCCCTCCACTTGGATGATGGATGGTCTTTCTCCTAGATACTTGTCCCATTCTATTCTTGTAGACATTCCTTGACCATTCCTAGAACTCTTCTTTCATTTTCTTTCTAGTTTTTTATATGATATTAGTAGAGTGCGGGAGAGGGAAAAGGTAAGTATTGGTGGGAGATAAAATACAAAACGGAGGGAAATGGCAAAAGAATATGTTTGTCTCATTAAAAAATTGTTGAGGACAGTTTGGTAATTTTGCTTAGTTCAAACTGGCCATGACACTATATTTTTTGGGACTGTCCAATATATATTATCAATTTTATTATAGATCTATATAGATGTCATTGTTCAATGAACCCAATCAACTAGAAAAGCGAGTTTGAATGGAAGATGCACATCAGTATCTGACTATTATAAGTTATTAAAATATTACAATTTGAGTACTGGTAATTTTGATCAAGTGGCACTACCCCTTCGATTAAAGGTAAGAGGAATAGATACTATCAAAAGGTTAGAGGGACGAATTATAGGGGCGACAACATATGTGGGGGATGGTAAAGCATGAAGTTGGTTATTTGTCTATATCTACCAAGATTAACAATGCCATTATAATTCAAAAATTGGCAAATGCAATTATATGAGAGGTGGAAATATTGCTGAGAGAGGAATAAGAAAAAAATTAGGAAGGGACCAGAAAGGAGTACTTGTTGCACAATTCAGTACTTCCTAGCCTCATGATAATATCTATCTTATAGTTGATTGGCATAACTATCAATGTCATGGTCAATTTTCTTTTTGGTCAATTACTTCCATTGTTAGATAAACAAGGAAAAAATCTAAAATATTATACGTGGTTGATAAGTGACATGGGAATCAAATGTGTGCTAGTATGAATCAGTTGGTTATGGTCTTAACAAATTGAAATTGCTGGTCTTCCATAAGATATTTATATTAAAAAAAAATAGTGTATAACATAGCTTAACCTTTAAGCCAATGTTGATTATTGAAATTCAAAAACGGCTTTATGATATAACTTTTAAATTAATGACTTGAAGCCTTGAAGGTAACCCATATTTTGTATGTTTCAAAATATATGATCTTGTAGAAAATTTTTGTTCCAAGTATTTATGTAAACAAAGAATAAGGATTGTGATATCTGGAACATTTATCTGCAAGTCTAATTAAATCTAGGAAATGGACTCTTTAAGCCATGATAATTAAGGTGCAATCCTACTATCACCATACTATCTCTAAGCTTTAATTGTATTTAGGCGGAGCTTTGCCTAGTGGAGGTCTCAAATCTCATGATTATGAACTAGCATTCTTAGAATTATTTACAACAGACTTGGTGGTATAGTAATATATGATAACTGGATTAAACTTTGACGGTTCAATTTAGCTTGTCTAATAAAGTTGATTTTAAACTATCTCAAAATATATATATATATATATATATATCTCGAATTAAAGTTTTAAGAATCCAAGTATCCAAGTATGATAGAATAATGTTAATACAAGCCATGGCAACCATGAATTGTTTTTGTTTCCTCTCATAAAGTTACCTAGATGATTTTGAACTTGTTGGGTTTCACTCAGAGGTAGGTGTTTGTAGGGGTGGATTCAATAATGTCATTTCAAGGGGTAAGATTAATTAAAAGCAAAGTTTGAATTAAAAAATGTAATATGAGTAATAAAATAAAAAATACATATCATAATTTAAATGTAAATTTTAATTTATTTTTTCATGTCTAGTATCAATTCATTGAATTGCCCATTCGAAATCATTGCTTGATTTATTCACTATTTAAGTACATGTCCTAAAAATTTGGCTTCAAAATGTATCTTGATAATAGAAAGTTGAACCCCACCATATTCACTTGTATTTATTGGACAGAATTTTATAGGGTATGCTTATATTTTTAAAAAGAGTCATATTAATGAGTATCTTTAAGACAATGATTAATTAATTATTTTAAAAAAGTTTAAACACCATTTTTATAAGAAATATAAAATGTCGTAAAAAAAAACTAATTTTTTTAAATTTTTTTATAAAAATTTTCTAAGAATATTTCATAAATTAATGGACAAAATATCCAAAATATCGGTTAACTTTTCATTTTTCTTTTAGAAAAATATCCAAATTCCAGCGGTCAATGCGCTAGGGAGATCAGGTGGTCAAACCCAAGGTTGGGCCACTTTGATGATTGGAGATAGGCCACAAAGTTTTCGGGAAACCATCCAATGTGGACAAAATGCCGTTAAATCAATGGGCCTCAGGAGAGATTTGACAGAAAGTGGGCCTAAAGTTTTTTTTTTTTTTTTGAGAAAGAAGTGGGCCTAAAGTTAATGACACAAACTATGCTTTCCACTGATCGTTAGGTCCTGTGATCATATTTATATGTGGTCCTCTTACTTTTCAACTAGGTAGTAGCCTAATATTTTTATTTTTTTGAGGAAAGTCTAGTACTTTTTATTTATTTATATTTTGAGGAAAAGCTTAGTCCTTATAATTCACGGGACAAGTTAATGAATGTTAAAAAGACATTAATTTAAGAAATATTTTTAGAAACTTTATACAGGAAAAAAGAATAAATAATTTTTTTATTAATTTTTATATTTCTTTTAAAAGTAGTATCAAAATCTTTCTTAAATAATCCATTAAAAAGCTTCTTAAGCTCACTTGTTAGCAGAACTCTAATACTAATGCAATTTCAAAATTGAAATAGGTGATAGTTCTAATTGTGTCATGAGAGCTCTAAAATTAGAATGCACATTCAAATTATCATGTACTTTTTGATGGGCCCCTTGGGCAAAGCCCACAAAGGTGACTGGAAGTTAAGAGGACCCAATATTCTTTGCTCAGTTCAAGAAGGTATCCCATGAATTGTCCAATTGAAAAAGTTGCTAATTTTTCTGGGGGTACTTAAATAAGTTAGTTTACTATGGTTATTTGTCATTAAGCAGTATGATGACAATAAATCATCTAGGTCTATACAAAACAAGAAATTCGAGAACTGAAAAAGCTTAAATCAGATCAAGCTTTGGATATCATTCAATTCTAAATCATTGAAAAGCCTAGAATGCTATAAATACAGTGTTATATACAAAAGTAGATAAACTGTCAAGGAGGACTAAAAGCGATAGAAAATGTCAAGTTTTATGAACAGGATTTTCGAGGTGTATAAAAATGTTTTGGGATAAACATTATTGCACACATAATAATGTACGCACTTTTATATACAAGTGGAAAAGAAATAAACTTTGACTTCAAAAACTATTATTGCAGCTACTTTTTTAAATATGCACGAGTGTGTGCAATAAACACTATTCAATATTTTGAAAATTTGAGAGTAGGTTGATCTTTCTTCAAATTACTAGTCAGATCAGATATACATAGAAAAGTCTTATGAACAGGTCTCCCAATGTGTATAAAACATTTGTGCCCCATCATAGAGAGACTGGTTGACTATCATATTGCATTTGGGGCATGTGACTGGGAAGATTTGGCCGTAGTGCATAGCATAATTGCTTGGTTAAGGAGTGAAATGTTCTATTGCATAAATATTGTTTGAGGTGTATCTACATACTTCAATTGTCACATCTTCTTTGTTCCATAACAGCCATACTCCATCGTCAAGCAAAACCGGGTCTATGCGATATGAACTAGAGAATCCAATTTCTTTGATAGCTTGAACTGCATCATCACGACTACTTCTTATTCCGAAAAGCAGTACAATGGAGGGGTTTTCAAGTTGCTTAAGATATTTCATTGTTTGGATGAGCATTATGTTATCTAAGCCATTATACTTCCAGCATAGTAGTTTCTGCAAATGATAACAGTTGGTCATGACATCGCTAACTCTTGGCAGAAAGTTCATTTTACGTTGGTTTATCATCCCATTAGGTGCGACAACAATGTCAAAACTTGCAACCATTGATTTGATGTTGTAAAGAGTAGGAAGAATTTCGGTGCTTACTTTTGTTATTGTTTTGTTGCTTATCTCTTTGTGTACTATTGCCTTATGTATTGCTGTGGAGTATAACTGGAAGCTTGGAATGACCATTGGAGAAGGCCGAGGAGAGTTAGTCGCCGAGAATGAGATCTGTGGGTGGTTCCCTTGTGGTGGTGTTGGTATAGTGTGGCATGCTTTATCGACCTTTGTATTTGAATTCTGAGGCAATGTGTTGGATGAAGATGCAATTGAGAATTCAGGTAACCCTTCTGGTTTTAATGTTTTTTCCACTGGGCTGATGGGAGCTTCATCTTGAGAGTTCAATAACTTTGTCATAGAATGTGATGGTATGTCCTCACGAGGATGGATTAGTGTTCCTTCTTCCGTTGGAGACAAGGATGTACCTTCTCTAGGTAGGGGATTCTGTCTTTGCATCAATCTGAAGTTCGATTTTCTATTCACCTTAAGATGAGAAGAGATTTTGTTAGAATATATAGCACAAAATGATCTGTAACACTTTTTGTATTTCATTTTATGTTCTACAAATCATTTATTGTCATGTATTTATTTATCTTCTTTATATAGAACAATTAAAGTTTAATATGAAAAAAAAAAAAAATTAAACACATGATATACTGTGTTGGTTGAATATAAAGGAGAACGTAAAAAGTGATATAAAGGATTTGTATTTAGATTAAAAAAAAAATTGTATTCATTTAGTATATATTATCAAACAATATTATTAAAAAATAATATAGTTGGAGGCGTGACATATTATACAAGATATATTTGAAGAGGATATTTTTCAACCCTAGAATCCACCCTTTTTATAATAATAAAATTCCACCCATTTATATATGATGTCTTTCAAATTATCAATTTGTTCTATTGACATCATAATTTAAATGAAATATAGAAAATTTGTCCTCAATCCTAGTTTTTTTTAGGGAGAAAGTCAAACCAATTGAGATCAAAAGCATATTGATGCCTATATTAAATATAGAATAATATTAGGGATATAATATTTTAAATAACTATATCCATGTGCACTTTCGGACTTAATTGAGAGTTAATTGAAATATGTATGTAGTGTAATTTCAAAATTACCCTTATTGGTTATAATGAAAAACCACAATTTCCATTTAATTTAAACCTCAATTTAGACAATATAAGGTATATTGATACAATTGTCACAAATTGGGGTATCATTTGAGCAAATTTATAGTTTGAGGGGGACAGATATTATAAATTTGGTGAAAGCTTACGGTGGAAAATTGTAATTTCTCTTAATATGAGAATAACTTTTGTTAGAAGAAAAAAATAGCACACTTAATAATGAATAATATTACTTAATATTATAAAAATGTAATTATACAAAAACAATATGCAAGTTCTGATATTAAACAACATTTCATAACAAAACATAGAAAGGAAGTGTAAACTTACAGAAACATTGGCCTTTGGAGGCTTGAGTTCATCATTCTGCTGAAGATTGCTTTGAGGTTCAGATGGTTGAGCACAGGTAGTACTGATGTAATTAGAAGAAGAGTAGCAAGGACAATTCTTCTGTAGATGCCCATAACGCCTACACATAGAACACACCATATCCAAATCTAGTCCCTCATACACGATTGCTTGCAGTTTCACACCAATCTTTATATGATCATGAAGTGGACGGTTTAGATCAAGTGTTACACAAAACCTTGCAAACTTACATGTCTTCCTTTTTTCAGTGTTGGGGTCAATTTTGAGAAGTCTAATACCAATACATACTGCAATTCTGGACAGAAAATCATAGTATTCTATTGGAAGTTCTGGCAACTTAATCCAAACATCTACATGTTTCATATTGGTCTCTGAAGGCTTGAAGTTTGGAACCCAATTCAAAAGAGTTACACAGTAATTTGGGATCGAAAAAGGGTGCTTGGAAAGTACCACGGAATAGTCTGAAAGCTCTGAAACATTCAACAAGAAGAAACCAAGACCAAGATCATTGAGCTGGTAAGGTCCAAAAGGAGACAATAGGCGAGCAAGGCGTGTGTAGAGGTTGTGATACTTGATCTTTTTGCCATGTACATAGATGAAAAAAGAGTATCGAAATCGATCAATGATTGGAGCCAGCTCGGTGGGGTTGAGCTCAAAAGTTGAGAACTTGTTTGCATCCATGCCATGATCATCACCACCTTCTTGGCATGCACTGAGGTTGAGGCTAAAAGTACTCTCTGATTCATCGGAAAGAGCTTCTTCAACATATTCATCATCTCTATCTTTATTACCTAGGTGATCGTGGAACTGCTTGAACATGGTGTTGCTACGATTTTCCCTTGGGATTTGGCCTACAATATTGTATGAGAGCGAGAAAGAGAGAGAGAGAGAGAGAGAGAGAGAGAGAGAGAGAGAGAGAGTGTGTGTGTGTGTGTGTGTGTGTGTGTGTTAGGGAGAGATGTTGAGGCAATGAATTTAGTGGATGTGTGAAATTTAAACCCTTCATAAATATAGATAATGAAATTACATGTTCTTAGCACAAATAATTAATTAGCAATGTCATAATCCATTTGTTAGCAATGTCAACATTTCATCACTCAGCTACGTAAGGACATGAGAAATAACAGTATGAAACATGCCTCAGTTTTTATTTTAGTAAGAAATAAATTGAAATTAAAAAAAAAAATTGTGATGAGTAAAGTCAAATCTTTTTTTTAATAAAAAAACCGAGTAAAAGCAAATTCAAGTCTATGTTATAAAACACAGAATAATACTCGGAAAATTGTTTTTTTAATTATTAAAAGTTGACAGTTAAATATTAGCATTAATACACCATGTTGAATACGCTAATAAGGATGCGAAAGTAAAATCATAAAGTATAAAACATAATAATACATGAGGGTTACATGGTTCAGCTTAACAGCCTACATCCATGGAGGAAACCTTAAAAGGCTACATCAATAATATATTAGAATGTAGTATAAATCATGTGTTACAATAAACCATAACATATGTATATATAGTAGACTAAATCCTAAACTAATAGATTTCTAATACAAGTAAGAGACTTGGCTTGTACATAAAGTAGAATTAGGCTTGAGCCTATACTAATGAGCTAATATATCTTTAACATTGACAAAATCATGACTGTTTTGAAAATTTTTAAAACTTTAACAAGCTATTCATTGTAATTTGCTAAATTCTTAAAATACTAAAGAGTTTTTTAATTAAATCTTTTAAAACTTAGTGATTTAATTTTTTATTTTTCAAAATCTTAAGGTTTAATTTGTTGTTTCTAAAACTATAGTATTTAATTTATTATGTCCTAAATTATAGGGTTTAAATATTATTATCTCCAAATGAATTGTAGATCAAAACTCACTATCTTCTCATATTAAATCTCAAACACCACTGTCTTCTTCCATTTAAATGGATTGAGACTTAATTTGTTATTCTTTAAAACTCGGCATTGTTACTTTTCATATGTTTAATTTGCTACTTTTTTAAACTAGAAGATTTAATTTGTTGATGTAAAAATTGGGTTTTGCAAAAGTGTTTGAGTGGATATTTTTTAGTCAAAATAAAAGTGGATCCTACCTATCTAGAAGATTAGCATCATATGTTCAATTGCCGAAAACCTTTAAATTGTGAATGAGAAATTGACTCATTTATCCCTACTTGGATATGGGCGAGAGTAATGTTTTTGCTTAAATCCCACGTAGAAAGGAAATAGAGAATTTTCAGGTTTATATACCTATATGTGTTGGACAATGACATTGACCAAAAGCGGTAGAAAGTGGAAGACCAACCCAATGGGCCTTTCACTTACCCACACATGCCTATCACCAAGCTGAGCCAAGTTGGGCTGGGTGTGGTCTGATTTCTTTAGACATGGTACCCCTTTGGGGATAACATGCTTAGAGCATTAGCATTGAAAAATTCCAATGCGACTCTATTTTACCATTCTAAAATACCTCTTTATCATTATACCATACCATTTTACAATATCTCTAACATTCCAAAACTCTATTTTTATTAAAATATTATTTTTTAACCTTTCTTTATTATTTCTTTCCAACCGTTTTTCAGTCTCATTTTCCTGGGCTTTCCAACAGCCATTTTTAGTCCTCTTTCTCAACCTCTAGCACTGGTTCAATACACAACACACACACACCCATACCGATCAACCTATCCAAACCCATCACCACACCCACACACACAAACACAAACACAAACATCAAACCAGCAACAAAGCCACACACACAAACACAAACATCAAACCAACAACAAAGCCACACACACAAACACAAACCATCAACAGAGCCACACACACACAAACCATCAAAACAGTTGGAGCCAACAACGGTCACCACACCCACCACCCAACCCCCCGATCAGCAAACCCAAGCCACCGATCTGAAACCCACGCCAACGATTTGAAACTCAAGCCACCGATCAAAAAAATCATCACCGAAGCAAACCCATTCAAAAAAATCATCACTGGGGCAAACTCATTGAAACCCACGCCGCCGATTTGAAACCTAGGCCACCGATCAAAAAAATCATCACCGGAGCAAGCCCATTCAAAAAGAATCATCACCGAAGCAAACCCATTCAAAAAAAATCATCACCAGAGCAAACCCATTCAAGAAAAATCATCACCGGAGCCACCGGAGCAAACCCATTCAAAAAAAATCATCACCAAAGCAAACCCATTCAAAAAACATCATCACCGGAGCAAACTCATTCAAAAAAAATCATCACCGGAGCAAACCCATTCAAAAAAATGAGAGAGATGAGAGAGCAGATGGAGAGCAGAGACGAGAGAGCAGATGGAGAGCAGAGAAGGAAGAGAGAGAAGAGAACAGAAAAAATGAGAGAGATGAGAGACAGAGGAGAGAGAATCAGAGATAAAATATTAATTTTTTTTTTTTTTTTACAATACTGCTACAGTGCAATTCTATCTTTAGAATTGCATTGTAGCAAGTATTGCAAAAATTTTGCAATACTTGCCTTTACAATTCTCTAATGCAGATGATTTTAAGGCTGTAAATGTCAAATTTCCCTTAGATATGGCATTAACATTCTCCAATGCTAATGCTCTTACCTAATTAAGCCCCAGATGTTGGAAAATTTTCCTGAAACAATGTTTTAAGAGATCAAGATCAAGAAAACACAGATTTAAGCCATAAAGGATGTTACAAAGAATATTGCTTTGTTTACTCTCACTTTAGGGTACACGTTTCTTCATCCACAGCCTACAGGTCTCGGCTTTTAGTGAATTAATTCATGCATAAACCGTCTATTAAGGTCTGTGGAGCTATCTTGCACGGAAAGAAAACAATTTTTTAGTGAATTCTACAATTTAATATCTAGAGCCAATGATAAGTTGGACTAATGGCACTAGGTACTGTGTATTTAGGAGTTGAAGGCAAGGGGAGGGTTACTAACAACAATATTATATGAATAGATTTTAAGTTATACCTGATATAACTCTAAATAATGTTACACCACTTAATAACTTTTTATTAAATTAATCTTTAAATAATCCAAACATTGAATTATATGTTCACTATGTTTTTAACAATTGAATAATATTAACACTTGAGGGTTACTACTAATTTAAAGGCAAATAATCCAATTTTTTAATGAATAGTAAGCTTATCTGGGCGCTACAAATTAAAATATAAATTCTCCTAGGGTTTACACATTTACGTAAGAAGGAGATGAGGGCCTAAGGCAATGGCATTGTCAAAACTAATGGATAGTGGATGGGCCATGATGAATATTTAATTAATTAACTAGAAGATAAGGTAGATTGAATGAAATATAAAAATATTTCTATTTGCCAAAATAACAAAATCTAGAAGATGCACAAGTAATTGGTCATTGCATCATCCAAGAATTACTCAAATAATTAAATTGGATTTGTTCAAATGCTACATAAAGAAATCAATGCACCATATATTTAGAAGAGCAGAAATATATCAAGACTATGCAATGTCTTCCCAGTTTTCTTCTTTGCTTCTGATGAATGGTATATCACAGAAAGCAAACCCAAATGGTCTTTCAGAAAACAATGTCAAAGCACTATATGGCTTAAATTATTCAAAGAGTAAGCATCCAAAAAGAACAATTTACAACCTTTCGGCCTATAAGACTCAGAAAAAACAATATCCATCCTTTAGGCCAAAAAAATAAATTCACACCCAGATTTTTAGCCACACAGAAGCAAATTCCAACCTCAAAATACCCCTAAAAGAATTCATCTCTCTTTCATTATGGCCAAGAGAAAGAACTTATTTGCTACCTTTTGTAGAGGTCCTAGCTATTACTTATGAGTTCGGTACTTTAAAAAGGGTCCACAGTCCCCACCATTCATAAAATATTATCACCTTTGATTCAGAAAGACAGTTAAGTGTTACCCAATATTTTCACATTCGATTCAATTAAGATATTCTTTATTCAAAGCTGCTAGAAGAGAGAACGCACAGCCATCCTCATTGTGTATGGAATTATTTCTCTTTTAAGTGCTTTTTGTAGTTTTTCTTTTTCACATGTTGGTAGCGGAAAGGTAATCAGGTAATTCACTTGTTAGCAAAACATGCTCAGGGTGTTGAGCAATTTGTTACTTGGATTGAGGAGAGCCCTTGTTTCTTAGAACATGCTCTCTCAGCTGATGTAATTACTTTTTGTTCATGTTAATGAATTTTCAGTTTCCTATTAAAAAAAAAAAAAAAAAAGAGGTCTATGAGTGTGAGGATAAGGGAGAAGAGATGAGGAGATGTGTAATAGAGAGAGAGAGATTTAGGAATTTTACAAATTTTAGAAAGTTTTAGGAAAGGTAATCTAACTCATTGCAAAATTTGGGTTTTTTTTTTTTTTTTTTAATCTACGTGGTGGTATAGTTGGCAATTTATGGCATAGAAATTTTTTTATTATTATTCTGTTTGACACGTCAGATTTTTCCATCCAAAAGATAATGGCAAGTATCAAATTGACAGGGCATTGAAAAGGTTAGGGACCAAATTAACAAATGGTGTAAAGGATAGGGACTAACATTGTAATTTATCCTAAATTTTTATTAGATTAATCTTTAAAAAATCCAAGCGTTGACATCAAAAAAAGAATTATATGTTCACTATGTTTTTAACACGTACAACAAGTTTTGTATCAATCAAATGTCATTTACCATTTGATCTAGAAGCCCATATATTATGCACAATTTTTCAAGCATGGAGAGTATAACTATAAAAATATAATTTAATCCAACGTTGGATTTAAAATTCGCATCCAATCAAAAAAGATTGAGTGGTGTAAATATAATATAATTTAGAATTATATCGGGTGTAACTTAAATCTAAGCCACAATATATATACACACACACACACACATATATATATATACACACACACAATTGAATAATATTAACATTTGAGGGTTGCTACTAATTTAAAGGCAAATAATCCATTTTTTATGAATAGTAGGCTTATCTGGGTGCTACAAATTAAAATATAAATTCATTCCCCTAGGATTTACTCTTTTACTTAAGAAGGACATGAGGGCCTAAGGCAATGGCATTGTAAAACTAATGGATATTGGATGGTCCATGATGAGTATTTAATTAACTAACTAGAAGATAAGCTAGATTGAATGAAATATAAAAATATTTCTATTTCTCTAAATATTCCCAAGTCACCACATCAAAATAAATGTATATATTCCAATGTCACTATCCAATTTTTTTTTTTTTTTCTAGAGTCTTAAAAAACATTTTGCCTGTGGAGTACCAGTAGTTTTGGTCAAACATCAAATGGCACCGGCCCTTTGACAAAATGTAAGAGATATCTCAAGGGGCAACAGCATATGGGGATAGAATGGGTTTAGGAAAAAAGAAGAGTATCCCATATTTTTGTAATCCAATGTAAAAAAAGAAAGGTAAAATATTAAGTTGGGTTTTTTGTAAATTTAATGGATTTTCTAGGGACAAAAAATGAGTTTAGTAAAACGCAGGAAATAGGTTTCTTCCATTTTTGTATATATCATTGAGACTAACTTGTAGATCAAAATTGTTGAAATAAATCTATTAACAATATGGATGAACAATCATTTGAATTTTTTTGAATTAATAAGCCCAATGATTAGTTTTTTCCATTAAAAGTTGGGTAATAGTGTATATATGAGTAAAAAAAGAATTCCAATTTTTCTTGATGGACGGAAATAGACCGAATGGACCGAAGTGGACTGAAATTGACTAAGTGAACTGAAATAGAAGGAGTGGACCTAATTAGACTAAAAGGAACTGAATTGGACCAAATAAACTAAAGTGGACCGAAATAAAACTGTATGGACCGAATTGGACTGAAAATGTGGCGTTAGTATGACTCAACAAGAGTTTAGTAAAAATAAACGTTGCAGTTTTTAGATATTATATAGATATAGATGTATGTATATATAGATTTCATAGATGCATCAATGCATCATGCACTTCCTTAAAATGGCCCATATGATGATCATAGAAGTAATCATCAAATACTTATATATACAAACCTTTTTTTTTTCTTTTTTTTTTGTGATTAATATTCGCTGATGTTTTATAATGTTTCAATTCTGGACCGGATTTTATTTGCGTCTACAGTCAATGTCATGGACAATTTCTTCCACTGCATTTTTTTTGGTAAACAATTTCTTCCAATGCTAGAAAAACAAGCAAAGAAAAGAAAATATTATGTGATGTTAGTGACACGGGGATCAAGTGTGTCCTGTATGAGTTAGTTGATTATATGGTTTTAACTAAACAAATAGAAGTTGAACCAATGTATCTTATTAGATGATTGGTCATATATAAACTTGTAGTTAACTGATTGAAATCTCTGGTCTTGTTGAGTTTCACTCAAGGGGTTACAGGTGTTTGTAGTGTACTCAGAAATATTTCAATTTAAAGGGGCAAGAGGAAAAGGCAAGCATAGCAAAATTGAAATAGAAAACGTTAACTAACACATAACTAACAAAATAAATAAATAAAATTCAATTTTCCATGCAAAAGTTAATTTAAATGTAAATTATAACTGATTTTTTCTTGTCCAGTGTCAATTTACACAATGACCTCTATAATCTTTTTGAAATCACTGCTTCCTGATAAAAATTTGGACCTTGCAGCATTACACAACGGGTGTCAAGTTTCATATTGGATTCTAGAACAGATTGACCTCTAACATATTCATTTGTATTTAATTTGAATTATAATCGTATAGTGTATGCCTAATCTTTGAGAAATACCCAAATTCCATCTTCAACGAGCTATAGAGGTGGTCAAACCCAAGTTTGGCCCCATTTGAGATATAGCCTAAAGTTATCAGACCAGGAACAGCCCGATGTGCATAAAATGCTATTAAGTTCCTGGGCCTTACGAGAGATTTGATGGAAACTGGGCGTAAAGTAAATGACACCAAATAAGCTAGCTTCCATTGACCATTAGGCCCTGTGACTATATTATATGTGGTTCTTTTGGAAACTAGCTAGTAATACTAATGCAATTTCAAAATGTTGAAATAGTTGACCAGTTCTAAGATCATGTATATCCTGACCTCTAAAGAATAGAATGTACATTCAAATGATCATGTATATCCTGTGCCAAGTGCCAACCTGTAGATGCATTCAATGCATTAACTCGAACACTTAAATACACTTTATGATGGACCCCTTGGGCAAAGGTGAAAGCTCAAGAAAGCAGGCATCCTATGAAGTGTCCAATTGGAAAAAAAAAGTTGTAAATTTTTTCTGGGGTGTTTAAATAAGTGAATTTAATATTGACATTAAGCAATATAATGAGTAATAAATTATCATCTGGGTCTAAACAAAAGATGAAGTTCGAGAATCTGAAAAAGCTTAAAAGTGCATCAAGCATTGGATATTGTTCAAAATCTAAATCATTGAAAAGCCTAGAAAGCTATAAAATACAGCATATTGAAAAGTAGATGGTACTGCCATTGTAGTCTGTAGCAGTACCAAGGTTGCAGCAACCTTTAATCCATATACCAAGTTTTCATGTGTCATTGTTTAGCAGTAGTACCTTTGATTATACTCAACCATCCTATTAAAACAATGGCTTAAATGGTGATTGATTTTTAGGGAGCGAATCGAGCTGCTACAGCCGCCTAAAGTCTGAGCAAACTGTGCTTTTGGGAAAGTGGTGCTGTGCATTGATAGATGATCTTAGATATGTGAGTCTGTCTGATAATAATCATGGTGGTATGGAGTAAAGAGAAGAGAGATTGGAAAGTGAAGTGTTTTCCAAATTTGACGAGGTTTGTCAGCACCCTTTCTCTTGAAACTTAGCTTTCAATCTGTATAATCCCCAAGTTTCTAGTCTGTCTGTCATCAATCCCAGCACCTATTCTCTCTCTCTCTCTCTCTCTCTCTGTGTATAATAGTATGTGCATGTGAGGAGGGTATGTATGTGTTTTACAAATTTATTTCTTGCTAGATATTTGTAGATTGGGTCCGGCTTGTGTCCAGTCAAAGTTTTCATTGGACACGTTGGATTTTGGACACGTGTCCAAATCTTGCGGTGTCCGGTGAAAATTCAAAGAGCTGTTATCAATGAGTTGTTTAATCTTATTTTCTTGGGATATATAAAAAATTTTGGTTGGTTTGATTTCTTGCGAGTCCCAAATGAGCTGTGTTGCTTTCTTTATTGCTATGTTCGAAGTTAAAAACTCTTTGATTTTCAGAACCGAGGAATTAGGCTGGATGGCTCTTCAATTGAAGTTGAATATATATATTTATGGGAAAAGTTAATGCAATGTCTTTTAATTAATGAGAGAGGTTTGGGTCCAGTGCATTGGACCCGATCGAATGATGACATGTGTCCAAAAATAGACACGTGTCACAATCCCAATGGGTCCAATGTCACTGGATACTGAAACTAATCTGGACCCTTAATTAATTGGGTCTAAGGTATTTATTGAATCATATAAGAAAATGAGAAAATTTAAGTACATTACGTAGGTGTTATTCTTTAAATTCTCATTTTTAGATTTCTGTCATGTAACTGCACTTAACTAAAAATACACTTTCATCCCATAAGAAAAAGACACGTGGTAAAATCTTAAGAGAAGAACATAAGGAACAACACCTAAATAATGTACCTAAATTTTGCCCTTTAGAAAAAGTTTTAATATCACTTTTATATGAAGAGAAATGCTAACGAGTGCTCTTAAGGTACTGGTTAAGGATCCAGTTAAAGAAAGTTTTTATGGGGAAAGAAAAAAAAAACAATTAATATTTTGACAGTTTTTTCATTTCCCATAAAAGTGATGTCAAAAGTTTTCTAAAATAGATTCTTAACTAGTGCCCTAAGGGTACTCGTTAGCATGACCCTTATATGAAATATACAAAGCTATTAAAAAAATTAAATACTTTTTTTTTTTGTTATAAAAAATTTCTAAATACACTTCCTAAATCAATGCCCTTAATTGAGATCTATTAACTTTTCCCTAATTAAAAATGTATAAGTGTCCAAATCAATCTTATATGTCTTTTTAACAAGGGTATCTCTCACTCTTTTAGAAAATTTTTGATACCATCTTTATGAGAAATATAAAAAGTCATCGAAAAATTTAATTATTTTTTTCTCCCATAAAAACTTTGAAAAAGTATTTTCAAAATTAAATTTGTTAGAGCACAATTCTCAAAAAAAAAAAAAAAAAAAAAATTTGTTAAAGCATTCGTTAGCTTTACTCTTTTTAGAAACACAAAATTGTGTCAATTGAATTGGCTAATTAAAGTTGAATCTCCCTTAGAAAGCAATAGCCCAAGATCGAGAAATTTACTAATGTAACCCTAGCCAATGATCATTATCCTATTAAGGATGGGGATTACTGTTCCCATATTGGTTTGTTTCAAGTGAAATAAAAATTATATATATATATATATATATATAGAGGCAAGATAAATTTTAGTTACAAAATTGGTTGTAATCTTATACTACAATTTTACTTAATATCTTTTTAATGAGGGTGAATTTTGACAAATCAATCATTAGATTACATTTTCTTCTTATATCCTTCATACTTGCAAAATTTCTAAAAAATTAGAGATTAGTAGCAATGTTATCAATAAATTGTTTAAATTGCAAGTTTTTGTAATTTAAAATTATGCATAAAATATAAACTTATAAATTATATAATAAATAATATCCGATAGATATGAAATTTGACATGTGTATTAAGAGCATAAAGAACATACAATTTGACGGTTAGATTTTCAAAATATATAGTAATATTTATTTTATTGAATAAGGTTGTAACCTTAGGCTACAACTAATTTTGTAGCTAAATTTTGTCTATATAAGCAAAACTTATAGAAAATTTAATTAGATTCTATAATTGAAGTCCAATTTTACGTTATGTGTCTTAAATTATTTATTTTTAAAAAGAGTTTTATTTTTTAATTTGGAGTCAAATGTAGGACCACATCATAAATATCTATCTAAGTGAGTTATTGCATACAAAAAGCAAAAAGTCTAGAATTAATGAATTGAAAAAAAAAAATTAAATGGACAATTTACATTTTCTACCAATAATATTCTTACAAGACTTTTTAAAGAGTTAAAAAAATATAAGAATGACTATCCATAATATTTAAATTATATATATATATATATTTATAAGAATCATATTATGCATTTTAATGTATATCTTTTAAGTATATCCATGCATATGCATAGAGTTACAAGCTAGTTTATTTAATAATAAGGATTATATTTCTTATATTTAGGAGTGTTCTTATATGAAAACAATGGTACCGAAGGAAATGTATTCTCCAGAACTATGGGTTATCTGCATACTTATAACAATTGAGAAAGACACATTTGTGGATGAAAGCATATTAAGATCTGTACACCCAATAAAAAAAAAAATTGTATTAATAACTTCCTTTTTTTGCTAAATGGATTAATTAAGTTATTTTTTTAGTATAATTAATTAATTAGGTTACATTTAGAGTAGTTCGTAATCGTTTATATATCCAAAATCAACCTAATAAACACCTATGAGCACAATCATACACTTCTTTTGTCAGTTGGATTTGGAATAGTAGAATCTTCCACCCAAATTTTCACACTATTACTTATGTGTATGTGATGTTGTTGGCCCAAAGTGAGAGAATTTGTGAGAGCGAAATGTTAGAGATATAAAAGTCTCACAATTTTTGTCATAAACTCGACATGTAACAAGTTGTGAATGGTGAAGGTCAAATAGTGGGTTCACACTTCTACCACTCACGATTCGTCATGTGATGAGTTATGAAAAAATTTGCAAGACTTTATGTATTCTTAACATTACTCTTTCCAAGAGAGTAAGTGAAATTATATGTGAAAAATTCAGTGTCAATAATAGCACCACTTTACAATTTCTCATAATAGTCCAATCCTCAATGATTGCATCATCACTTTATGCATAATGGTTTTTAAGGGAAAACAATTATGCGAAGCTATAGATGTGTCATAATTTGCGTCTATGAGCATGAAATATGTGACAATCTATATGTGCTAGGCACAATGTCAGCTAGTGGAGAAGATATTTTGGTCACACTGTCATAGATACATGCCTTCTCTCTGATATTGACACTTGGTACGTCAAACCTTTTTTAGTGTACCATTCAACTATTCGTTATTCTTTCTCCTAAGAATCTGAATATTTTATGCCGATGGGTCTCTATGCCTGTGATACCCTTTTTCCCTTTCTCTTCTTTTGTTACAGGTCTGCCCTCTCCCATTAAAGTTAGGGAGGAAGAAAACTGAATCACATACCTCTTTATCTCTTTATCAATGCAATGGTAATGAGAAATCTTCTGGGGGTCTCAATCAAAGTGTGAAAGCATTGAGTACATCAACTAAAATTGAAGATAATAATGACAAGTTGGATCCCAAATTCTATAGAATCTTGTCCATTTTCATATCATATAGTAAGATATTTAAAAAATTTATAGAATTGTAATGATGTGCAAAGGTTTGCAACTGGTGATGAAACACCCATGAGAAATGATAAGGAAGGAAAAAGAACAATGGACTGCTAACAAGTATTAGCAATGGCATTTGCAGGGATAATGTTTGAGTACCAAGATCAAAATAACACACGAAATGGCTAACAGCTAAGGATCCACTATTTCAAACCCCCTCTTTCCCCTTTTAACAAAAAAGATGCGGATGTTTAAGTTGATAAGTGTCACAAGATCTAGTGTCATGCTCTGACCGAACTATATTAACTAAGTATGTAACAACAACCACATACAAATAAGTGCTTGTAAGACCTTACTTCTTCTTTTTTTGGTTATTTTTTTCTTTTTCTGCTAGGAAAAAATGAGTAGAGGAGAGCGACTTGAGTTGACGTTTTCCACTTGGACGACACAAATTTTGCATATATCTATGTTATCATTTTAGTTATGAAGTTTTTTATTGCAAGTGTGTGCAAGACCTCACTAAAAGTAATTATTTTTTTTTTATAAAAATAATCTAGTTAGTTCAATAGCTTACAAAAGTATCAATGCTATTTTCTAAGAAATAATTCAAAATCAAAAACTTAAAAAGCAGGACTTATTACAACTAAGGTAAAATCCACATATTATAAAACTTCCAACAGTCACACAAAAAGAAAATATTGATGCCTAACATATGTTAATATTGTCCTAAACCCTTCTCACACCACCCTAACTAGCGTCTAATATGCTTGTATTTCCTTCAAAGATTCAACTACAATCTTATCCCCTTTGCAAATTTTGAGTCACCCTCTCTCTTTAGAATTCTATGTATATATGTTAATTTGAATAAGTTCAATTAACTGACAAATTGACACTAAGGTTTTCTTAAAAACCCCTCAAAGAAATAATAACATATCATAATCCCCATGATAACTTTCACTAAAAAAAAAAAAACAGTCTACTTGTAAGGGCAGGTTTTGATTCCTAAGCCCAAAAGATGAATGGATTAAGGCCCAAATAGCCCAATACAATGAATTTATAGAGAGTGGATTTAAAAGCTAAGATTCGATGGATCAAACAACACGCATAGTGAATCAAAGATAGTAAGAAAGTAAGGGAAGACAAGTTATGTGCAAAGAAAACCTTCCTCAACAAAATCCAAGGAGAGTGGTCCTTATGTATATTTTTTTTTAAACTTGAATACAATTACAGTTCTTGTTGCTATAGTATTTTCTCTATAGATTTTACGATCCTTTCTCCCTAGAGGGCCTCTTACATTATATAACTTCCTTTAAATGATCTTGGCTCTCCATTTGTTAATCGTCGAGGCCACTACTTGGATATTTGTCCCATCAGACACCTTTCCAAACCCCTTGTGAATTGCGGCAGCCAAATCAGCACTGTTTAGGGGTCTTCTCCACATAAATATAGCTAGGAGTTTTGGTGGGATGCATTAAATGTGGTGGCTACCACCATCCTTTCAGTCACGTCAAGGCTAACCTCTTCTTCGAAACTCTTTCTCTACAGTATGACCTCCTATGATAACGTGTCATTGACATGACCTTACTATCTGAGGGTGTGACCTCCTCAACCCGATAATGGCCCCCTTAGCCATGGGTATGACACGTGACACAATTACCTTATTTAAATTTTTGTACCATACACTACTTAATTACCTCAATTTAATAAACTTTGAATTTTTTAATTTTTATTTATTTATTTATTGCATATTACATGTAGATTTGTCACTAGGCAAGGTTGGTCACCTTGGCATCCTATTGCATAAGTTTGTTGCTATCAAGGCATAGGTCAATGTGCTAGACCTCGAAGAGCTATGTTCCCGACATAGCCTTGTAAAATATATGGTGAAGATTAACATAACTCGTAAAATTTCGTATTATTGAATTTCATTACATAAATAAATAAAACAATATAAAGTGAATGCTATAAATTCAAATCCTATCATAATATAAAATAGTCCAAGCTTTTACCAGGTGATTCGGACAGGAGTTTTTGCTAAAAGGCTAATTCTGACTTTCAATTTAGATACTATTTTGGTGCCCTCATAATAAAGAAACACCCACCCCTAGGTCCAAGGGTCAATTGGGACTTGTGTTCATGACTTGCAATTGGAATAAAAATAATATCTTACACATAATAGACATGACTTTGTGTGTATGTTATATATATAGCGTAAAACAGACATAAAAGCTTAGCCTAGATAAAGAGGAAGAAAAAGAGTGGGGCTAGACATAAATTGCATTGTCCCTACTAAATAAAGTTTGAAGAAAATAGTTGTGTATCATATTCTTAGATATAAATGGATATAAATCAAGTAATAATCAAGTAATTTGTGTTAGTATTATTGGTTAAGAACACAAATTTTGGTGTTGTGTTTGTCTCTAAACTCAAAAGTATAAACTATTTATGTGTGCGTGTGGTATGCCCCATCAAAAAATGGAGGAGACAAAAGGCCACGATCTTGGTGACTGCAGCAACCCCAATAGGAGACCATCCTATAACATGGTACACATCAAAACAAGTGAGCAACATAAATTTGATGTCAGTGGTCGGGTCTGCTGTGTGTGATCCCCATCAAAACAACCAATGCCTAACATTTATGCTTGGCAATTCGAAACCCCCATGTGTCTACAAACCTATTGGATGACTATAAATGAATATTAATTCTTGAATGATTTGTAATAGTAATTAATGTAAGAACTATTACAGGCACGTTTAGGAATTTAATATTGGGGTCCTCTTTGTACCCTTAACCTTGGGATTCTAAGGTTGACACGCAGTTTATATCACAACCTCAGAGATTAAACTCAGGAAAATACATTATTTAGCATATGTTTTTGACATGAAAATTCTTAGGTAATTTTGGAGTATAGAGAAATAATATTTTTTTTCTCTCACATTTATGGTTGATTATACTATTTTCTGTACTTTAAAGGTACCTAAAAATTACTCGTCTTGATGTACTCTTTACCTTTTGACAAGGAAATTAAAGGAAATTCGAGTAATTTTAGGATTACATCTTTTATCACATCGCTATTTATAATTATCTTATAAAATACATTATGATTAGTTGTTTGTTACTTTCATATTAATCTACTACTTTTCATCTACCACTCATAACATGCTATATCAAAATTATAGTAAAGTTGTGGCAACAGAAGGTGTAATCCTAGATTTTCTCCAAGTAATGTTGGGAAAGACAATGCAACATTCATAATCATTAAGCTCAATTTAGCAAAAAATAAAAAATAAAAAATAGATAAGCTCCTTCTCATCTCCCAAGTCTAATTATAGAAGATTCAGTTTGAAATTTTTAGTTAACAATTACTAAATTTATGGTGTCTCATGTTTATGATTGGAACCCCATTTCCCTCCCATCTACTATCTGCCTTTTTCATTTTTTTTTTTTTTTATAGAAAAAATCATAAAAAATGCTCAAACAAATATTATCGCTTCAAATGAGAGAGAGAGAGAGAGAGAGAGGTGTTGACAGTTGATTTAGGTTTTTTTTTTTTTTTTTTTTTTTTTTTTTTTTTTTTTTTTTTTTTTTAATAAATAAAATAACAATAATAATCCTAGTGTGTACGGAGAAATTTCAATTATTTTTTAGCCGACCTATATTAAAAAAAAAAAAAAAAAAGGACTAAGAGAGAGGTAATATTTGGCTACTAAAACATAATTCCATTACTGCCACAAAACCTTTCTCCAGCAAAATGAATTTTAAATTAATTATCAAAAGTTCATTTGGGAGTGCCGCCGTTTAAATGTTATCCAATTAGAACGTTGCAGGATGAGCATCAACATCAAAATTTAAGTCAATCATAATTAATAACTTTTCTTGTTTCTCTATAAAATAAAAAAATTAGAAAAAAAAAATCTTCATTCTAACTTGCAAGTTGCAACATTTGCCCAATCTTTTTGCTTATTTAGTAACCAAGCAACAAAAATAAAGAGAAGGAGAAGGAGAATGCTAGAACGATAGCCATTTCTATTCGGCCTAAAGGTTGGGAACTAATGATCGACTTTGTTCATAAATTTTTTGGATTTACCCATATAAGGATCAAATTATCCTGTTCCCTAATCCTAACAAAATTGAATTAAATTTATTTAAAATCAGTTTCAAAGTTCACAAAGAAATTGATCAAAATTCAAATTATAGACAAATCACTAAACATGTATTCTCCACAAAATTTCATTTTAAGACGTTATATAAGAATTATCCAGTTTTATTTTCTCATTGAATAATGTTAATAAATTACTAATTGTCCTAAAAGTTTAAATTATTTAAAAAAAATGATAAATTTAATCAATTTAATCATAACTCTAACAAATGTTTATGACCGAAACCCATTTGGCCTTATGGTTGGACAATAATTTTTTGAGGAGGAGATCTCACCAATACTAATATGTGAGGGTTCATAGTAGATTACCTCTAAAGATTTTTTTTTTTTTTTTTTTTAAATTCTTGGTAAAAGCCCGAAAGATTAAAAAAAAATTATTCTTGGTAAAAGGCCCTAAAGATTAAAAAAATGTACATAGAGTGTTCACTTTATAGTATTAAAAAAAGAAAAAGAAAAAAAAAAAGGCATCTAGAATAAAGGGGGAAAAATAGTCAAAATATTGACAAGAGAGGTTTTTTGCTTTTGTGTGACCCATCATCATCATACCTTAATCAGGAGGTTGTCTCTTTAAAGGGACGAGGATTACCTTTGCATTGCCTCTCCAACGAAACCAAACCCATTTGTGGGGTCATAAAGGATTTAGAGCTAGGGTTTGACCTTGTCTGAGAAATAGCAGGCTGCACGATTGGAATTTGGGACCATTGGACTCATTTTACAGATAATTGAAAGGAGCCCTCCATTTAAAGCAAATTCCAGCTATAGCTATGGTGGAGGAATTTGCATTTCTGTCCTATGTTTTTGCATTTTTTTTTTTTTTTAATCTTATTGATATATTTTGGTGTATTGCCCTTGTTGTAGTTGTTACCATCTTTGACCAATCATTAAAGACTTCATTCCACCTCTACCCTTGCAACTAAGATTATGGAAAAAATCCATTTTGTGGTTTAGAAAATGTTGTGGAACTAGATGGGATAGTGAAATATATCCACTTTAGTTTCAAAACTCAAAAGTCTTGAAAAGTATATAGAATTTAACATATCTTAATGGAAGATATTCTTATTGGTTTAAAAGACAATACATCCTGTTATTTTTTAAACTTAAAAGCTTTTCTTTAGGGATTCTCAAAAATAAAAAAATAAAAAAATAAAAAAATAAACACAAGCTTCTTTTTAAGGGTTGTGGAAATAATTTTTTAAAGTTCTTTAATAGGTTTTGGTCATATCTTCTATAGTTTTTATCTTATTTTTATAATTTAATAATTACAATGGAGAAAAGATATTTGAACCTTGAATGTCTTAGAAACACTAAGAAATACTAATTAGTTGAGTTACAAGACTCTTGACATAACATCTATAGTTGTTATAGAAAGATTAATTTTCAACCAATGCTTTTCTTCCTTGTGATTTTGGTGATATCTTGTTTAGATGTTAGAATTATTTGTTATTTTTCTCATAAATATTCTTTTTATTAGGGCTTAAACTCCCCTAAAAAAAACTTAGGGCTTAAAGAGACATTGTTATGTCAATGCTAAAAATAATCCAATCTAAATTTATCAAAAAAACAAATCCAATCTAAAAAAAAGCAAGGTAAAATAACTAATCTCTCTCTCTCTCTCTCCTTTTCTTGTGTAAAGGAAAATAATTACATTTTTTCATTCCGATATTTCAAGTAATTTAATGTTCCTTGAGATGGGTGACTATATTTGGAGACACTTGTAACCTATGGAAACCACAAACTTATGGGTATGAAGGGCATCCCATAGGCTAAGCAAGGTGTTCTAGACTTCTTAGGCAACAATAGGTGCTGCCTCATTGTGGTGCATGCATGGTTGTAATCAAAGTGTAATTTTATGACCATGGCTAATGGTTCTTTGCATTAAATGAGAGAAAGAGTGACTTATTTAGTCATTTGGAAGCCATTCTTGGGTCTCTTGCACAAGAAGACCAGGGTTCAATTTTTGAAAGGTTGAATCTGAAGAATGCTGTGACAGATCATATAGATGTAGCCTTTTATCATATTGAGGAGTTGGTTGTAGCATTGGCAATGCAACCTGATATTGTCAAAGAGGCAATAAGGCACTTGAAAACTGTGTTGGCCTTGTTGAAAAGAACAATCATTGGCCTTCCTAGCAGAGAGGGAAGTGTCCACAAAGATGAACATTCTTAAACCAAAGTCATTTAAGGGTACTCAAAGTGCCAAGGATTTGGAGTTTTTTTTTTGGGTATGCGAGCAGTATTTCAAGGAATAAGTAGATGGTTAAAATTTGACTACCATTTACATGTATCTTGTAGAGGATGCCGAGTTATGGTGGTCCTGCCGAAGGACTCGAGTGGAAGATGATCATGAAAATTTATTAATTTTTAAAGTTTTACACATTAACTAGGGCAAAATTTAGGTACAATACTAATGTGCTGTTACTTAGGTTCTCTTCTTAAGATTCAGTTATGTGACTATACCTAATTAAAAATACACTTTCATCTCATAAGAAAAAAACCACATTGTTAAATCTTAAAAAGAGTTCCTATGGAACAATACCTAAATAGTATAATTAAGTTTTGTTCTATTAAGCAATAAGCAATAACTCTTTTAGAAAGGAAAATAACCATCCCATGTAATGAAAATGTAATCAAATGACTGAAACAAGAACAATTAATTCATATCAAACTTACCATTAGTTATCCCAAAAAAAAAAAAAAAAAAACAAATACCATTAGTTATTAACTTATTATTGTTTTCAATTACCCGTTAGGCTTTTAAGCCGTTAAAATTTAAAGCAACTAATTATAATAATGAAAATATAGTTTTATGTGGAAAGTATTTATTATTTTGATAAGCCGAGTGGTCCAACGGTAAAGGATATAACCGAGAAATTCTTTTGCAAAGAAAAAACTTAGAAATTCAAAATCTCTACAAGCTCATTGTTTGTTGAAGTTTGCTCCTTTTACTTTCTCCCAAGATGATTGGATTTCCAACCCACAAGTGAATGAATTATTAAAGTTTTGATTCTTCAATCATTTGGCCAAAAAAAGAAAAAAAGAAAAGAAAATAAGTGGTTCTTATTTTTTAAAGTTCTTATTTAGGTATGTGAAAGTAAATGATTCTCAAAAAATAAAAATAAAAAGGTATTTAAAAGCAACTACTATATATGCTAAACAATGACCATACACAACATTTGACCAAAGAGAAGAAAGAAGGCTCAAATTCAGTGACAAAATCCAAATTCTCAAAGGGAGTAGGAATCATTTAGAATTAAGTTAAAGTGCAAGGACATCAGTGCAAAATCAGCATCAAAAGGAGAATATAGAAAATTCCTTTAAGGCAAAATCCGTATTTGTAAAAAACTAAAGACTAAAATTAGTTTGGTAGTTGCCTATTTGGCTTATGTGAAACACTAAAAATGGCAAGCACATCATCAGCACCACCATTTATCTCCTCCCTCCAACTGTTTGGTCTGTTAGTAGTTCTAGGAGTCAAATCCGGAATCAAAGAATGAACGTGTTGAATCTTTGTTCAAACCAGACCAAATAAAGAAATAGGGAGAGAGAAAAACAACAAATACAAAATACAAAAAGATAAAAATAAAAAATAAAAAAAAGGGGGAAAAGAAAAAAACAAAAAAAACAACGAAAGTACACCCAGAAACAAAGAAACAAAAAGCAAGTCACTGCTTACAACCTACCCCGTTTTTGCTCTCCCCATCAATCTTAACACATCCAAATTATGGTTTGTCTGAAAAGTGAAATCTGAAATACCCATTTAGCTAAACCAACCCAGAAAGTCAGAGAAACACATAAAAACAACAGTAAACTCACATAAAACAAAAACATAATCTTTTTGTGTTTTTTGTTTTTGTTTGTGTCATTTTCTCAGTTCCCTCCATTCTCCACCACCTACAGTTTCTGTCAAGAAATAGTCCTTCTGCTCCTAAAGATCAAGTTTTGAGAGAGAGAGAGAGAGAGAGAGAGAGATTGACTCATGTATGAACCTGAGGAAACAAAAACAATGTGAGAGATAAGAGGGATAGAGAGAGAGAGAGAGAGAGACAGAGACACAGACAGAGTTCTTAGGATGAGCAAAGAAAACATTGGCATTGTGAAGGCCTGGGAAGCAACAGTGCGGAAATCACAAGCTATTGCAAAGAAAAGAACACCCATGTCTGTAGCACATGCTGATGATGATGATGAGCCTGATGCAGCAGGTCCATGCCATGCCTACCATGCTGAGAGGGTACTCTCCAATGGGGACTTCTATACAGGCCAATGGATTGACAATTTCCCACATGGACATGGTAAGTACCTCTGGCCAGATGGGTGCATGTATGTTGGTGAATGGTACAGAGGCAAGACCATGGGGAAAGGTAAGTTTAGTTGGCCTTCTGGTGCCACCTATGAGGGTGAGTTCAAGACTGGTTATATGGATGGTAGAGGGACTTATACTGGTTCATCTGGGGACACATATAGAGGTTATTGGGTGATGAACTTGAAGCATGGACATGGGACTAAAAGCTTTTCCAATGGAGATTACTATGAGGGTGAATGGAGGCGTGGATTGCAAGATGGACAAGGGAGGTACCAATGGAAGAATGGGAACCATTATATTGGGCAGTGGAGAAATGGGGTTATGAATGGGAATGGTACAATGATTTGGAGCAATGGGAACAGGTATGATGGGTGTTGGGAAGATGGTTGGCCTAAAGGGAATGGGACTTTTAGGTGGCCAGATGGGAGTTTTTATGTGGGGGTTTGGAGTAAGGATACTACTGACCAAAATGGTAGTTATTATCCATCAATTAATTCTAATGGGAATTTGGATTGGGACCCCCAAGAGGTTTTTGCAGTGGATTTGAATGATTGCCAGATTAGTCCTGGGGAGAAAGTGTCCATTTTTCCTTCTCAGAAGATGGTGAATTGGCCTGGTCTTGAAGGGGAGCTCTTCCAGAAGAGGAAAGGTTATGATGCGAGTGTCAGGCCTAGGAGGGAGTCCATGGATGGAATGTTAAATGATTATTTTTGGGGGAACGGTGAGGCTGGCAGTGTCAATGGAGTTGAGGGATTGGGGAATCTTCAGCATGAGGAGTCTGTTAAGAAAGGGAATGTATCACAACTGTTAAGACTAAAGCCGGTGAAAAGACCGGGGGTGACAATATCTAAAGGGCATAAGAACTATGAGCTCATGCTCAATTTGCAGTTAGGAATCAGGTATTGATTATTCGTTGGTTGTTTCCTAGTCTTTTTTCACGCAATGTTTTGTTTTGTTCGGGTTATATTACGTTTGATATAAATTTTGCTTTCTTCCCATGTTTTTAACACTAATTACGTTTCATTCAAATATAATGGTTTGAGGAAATGGAGTCAGGGGTTTTCCCACTGTTATATTCCTATGAAACATCATGCATTTTCTGCTGTATATTCAGAGGTTCAATTTCTTTATCTGGTTCAAAGCTGAATACATGAAATGGGTTATTTTTAAATCTTTGGATGTTTCACACCAATCATTTTCAGTTGCAAAGGTTTTATGATATGCATTTCAGTCTCTTGAACCATTCCACTGATGTATAATGTTTATTCATGTCTTTAGTATCCTCAGGGTTTTAGCTTACAAGTTACAACGATCATCCACTTTAGTTTGTAGCAAAGGTTTCACAGTATGTTGTGCTATTCACCAGTTTTGTAAGAAATTCTTTGAACTCTTAGGTATACAAAGGAAACTTGGAAGACAATAATTTTGAAAAATTGTTTCAATCCCGAACTCTATATTAAATCTTCTCTAACGTTTCTAGTATAACAAATTGACAGTATTTACAACTTTGTCTCCTAGAACTAAATTGATTCAGACCAGGACTAAGGATGTGGTGAAACTTTCTTTTATGAATCTCTGCTGTTCTGAAATATCTATCAATAATTTTTAATCTTCAATGTCTATAACTGACTTTTTGTGCCATAGCACAGACATTCTGTTGGAAGGCCTGCTCCAAAGACAACCCTTGATTTGAGGGCTTCAGCCTTTGATCCCAAGGAAAAAGTATGGACAAAATTTCCACCAGAAGGATCCAAGCACACTCCCCCTCATCAGTCGTGTGACTTCAAATGGAAGGACTACTGCCCAGTTGTTTTCAGGTCAGCCCTTGAAAGATTAACTTCTACATTGCTAGTCTTCTTTTGGCTTTGCATTTCAGATTTTATTGCAAACTTCAGAAAGGGTGTGTCTGGTGCTATAAGAAAGTGGATTCTCAGATATGTATTCACATGATTTCTACAATTATCATGTATGGGACTCAAATATGTCGATATTTTACTCATACATATCTTTAGTCTCCCAGATAACTTTAATGGCTTGAAATCTTTGTCTTAAGTGATTTTTTAAAAGCAGTCTTGAGTTAACATGACTCATTCATCTCATACAATGAAGTGCTCGGTAATAACATCAGACTTATAATAATAATATTTTACCTTCAGCAAACCTGTTGTAATGTTGATTTGAAACATACAGGGCCTGATGGTCCATCGTATTCTAATTTTCAGGACTCTTAGGAAGTTGTTCAAGGTAGATCCAGCAGATTACATGTTATCACTTTGTGGGAATGATGCCCTACGGGAGCTCTCATCCCCTGGAAAAAGTGGAAGCTTTTTCTACTTGACCAATGATGACCGGTACATGATAAAAACCGTGAAGAAAGCGGAAGTAAAAGTAAGTTCTTTTTTCTGCTTCCCTCACCTAATTTGAGACAAACACTGAACTTCACAATCCGCTTCCATTGTAGTTTCCCTGCAACAACTCTTAACTCTAAAAACTTTTCAAACTATGTCTGAACTTTTGATTACATATTTAGAATTTGGTCCTTCCGGTTGAATAATTCTCAAATTATCATGTTTTGCTATTTATTGAAAAATCATTTACAGCTTCTGGGTAATTACAGAACGATCACATAAGCTTCTTGTTCTTTTGACCATGCATTACTTGATATCACTTATATTTGACACTTATACAAATTATTGCTAACTTAAGCTAAACACTAGCCACTTTTACATGACATTTTTTCCAATTATGTCTGGAATTGTATGCAATTATAACTTGCCAACATGATTACAGGTGCTCTTACGGATGCTCCCAGCTTACTACAATCATTTCCGGGCCTTTGAGAATACTCTAGTCACAAAGTTTTATGGTCTTCATTGTGTCAAACTGACAGGAGCTTCCCAGAAGAAGGTAATGTCAAGATGTATAGAATATCTCTCATTAGCAATCAAAAAAAGAAAATACTGATGCACTGACTTTCTTGCAATTCAGGTTCGATTTGTCATAATGGGAAACCTGTTCTGCTCTGAGTATGCAATTCACAGGCGGTTTGATTTGAAAGGTTCTTCCCATGGTCGTACAACTGATAAACCTGATGCAGAGATTGATCCAACTACCACCCTTAAGGACCTTGATCTCAATTATATATTCAGGTTGCAGAAAGTTTGGTTTCAAGAGTTCTGCAGGTTAATTTTTGCTCCGATCTCCCATTCTTATGTTCTAATTTCTGTTTCTCTTTGTAAGCTGAAATGTACCTTCACGCAGGCAAGTGGACAGGGATTGCGACTTTCTTGAACAGGAGAGGATTATGGACTACAGTCTATTGGTTGGTCTTCACTTCCGAGAAACTTCATCTAGGGAGTGCCTCACACCTAGAAGCCGTACTTCTGGTACTCACTCTCTTACTGGTTATTTACCATTTGGAATTTCTCTCTGGCTTCATCATTTCAACGTGAATTCTTACAGAATGGATGAACTTATCTTTCAGGAAACGGAGACTTTGACAATGAAGGAACGCCTCAACTTTCTAGAATAGATATGGATCAGCTTCTTTTGGATCCTACCCGGTACATCATGTTCATAAACGTTGTGTTTTTAACCTTTTTGAAAAAGTCCTTAACTCCCAACTCACACATGAATTGTCCATTAGAGATCAAATTTTACCATGACTATTCAACTCCATCTTACTCACTAATTTAAGGTCATATTTTGTTCACAAATAGTTTTCTGAGTTTCCCAAAATATTCTAGACTAACATCTATCAATTTTTTTACCAACAGAAAATACACATTTGTTCTTCCCAACTCAACATATATCGTTGACTTTATCCCCTCTTATTGGGAATATTTTTAACATAAATCCTTAAGGCTGATCAGTGGTCATCTTGATCACAAATAGTTCCTTTATTGATTCCTCATACTGTATTTTGGTTGATTCTTGATACTCTATTACCATGCTCAAGATCCATATCTCAATTTTGCATTTCTCATTTTTATCTGATTGCATGCTGCAGGTGGGCATCCATTAAATTAGGTATAAACATGCCAGCACGGGTTGAGCAGACAGTCAGAAGAAGTGACTATGATACTCAGCTGGTTGGAGAACCAACAGGACAATTATATGATGTTATCCTTTTCTTTGGTATAATTGACATACTACAAGACTATGATATTAGCAAAAAGCTTGAGCATGCATACAAATCATTCCAATACGACCCAACTTCAATCTCTGCTGTTGATCCTAAGCAATACTCAAGACGCTTTCGTGATTTCATCTTCAGAGTTTTTCTAGAAGACACTTGAAACTATAGAGGTTGACCCATATTTTTCAATTTTCAGCTTGTGGCCATCCGTGTACAGTTGGTTTTCGAAGGAAATGACATTACTTAACAGAAAGAGGTTACTTATATTTTGGCCATTGACTAGCTCATTGGATTGGAGGGTGTTTTGTGGTTGCAAGAGATACATGCTTTGTAACATTCTGCATTGCAATTTTCCCCTCATCATCTTTTCAAATTATAGTTACAAAAGTATGATATGTTCAAGGTATAGATTAAAGTTTTAACCAGAGCTTTTTAGCCTCTTCCAATTGTAAATGAATTAACAAAAGGGTGAAATCTATATTGGAATCAATTCTTTTTGTATCCAAATTTTTCTATAAGGTGAGGAGTCTTCTGAATTCGGTATTCATTTCTTTTTTTTAAATGTACAGAAGCAATTCCAACTATTTATTTATGTACAAAGATTTACATGAACAGGAATAGATTGTTAGAAAAATATTTTCAATCTCACAAACAGTTGATCTACTATATTTTTTGTTTCTGTCCCCCTCCCCCTAAATGTTGGCTTGGTGTCACATATTAAATGTATTAATATGATAATATCCTCTTGTTGTTTACTATAGGAGGGCTTTATTTGTTTATGTTTCTTATTAGGCTGAAAAAGACAGGAGGGGTTGAATGTTTGAAAAAGAAAAGGAAAAAAAGAGAAAGAAAAAGATTATTGGTGAAGGGGTGGAAGTCCAATAAGTCAGACTCACAGCTGGGGGGTAATGGGGGAGCACCATTGATCATCGACAATATATTTTTGTTTATCTCATATTCTTTCTTGGTAGTTTGGTATTAGATTTCCTTGAAAATATTTTGGTCAAATGGACCCTTTTGCATTATTCTTTGGGGATTTGATTCTTAATTCATTGCCAAGGTGGATAAACAATACACTTTTGTTTTTATCTGTCTCAAATTATTTTTTTGAAAGAAAGTTATAACATATGACGTCTGTTACTGATAATAGCTTTTTATTATCAGATCAAGACATCAATCAGTTTTTGGTGTAAGCGGGGATTGAACCACAGATCTCTTATATCAGAGACTTTACCAGTTGAGCTAACTGGAACCCACTATCTGTCTCAGATTCTATATGACCTATATAGGTATATTTTCCTGTATAATTATTGGACCAGACATGTAAAGCACCCATGAGGCCGAGTATGAGTGTAAAGTATTATTATTTTTTTCTTTATTTTCTAATATAATATATTTAGTTTCATAAATGTGCCAACCTCTTTATTCTAATTATTTTATTTTATTTCCTTTTGCTATATAAATATAAATAGAAATTATATTTAATTTATCAGTGATTTGAACTTTATCACTATATCCATTTACGATTGCTTCAATCGAACCTTCGTAACCCACTTTAACTTCTCACTGTTAAAAACATAAAAAACATAAAAATAAAAATAAAACAGATAAATGAAGTTCTACACTTGATGCTACTACATTTTGCCGAGGAAGCACTACCTTAGGATCATTTGTAGAGGCCTCCTTACTCCCAAGTACCACGAGCAGCGTGAACCCGATGTTTCTCAGGTCCAAAAGGCTCAAATGATGCTAGAAATAATCGGCCCAAAGTTATATAAAACAACGCCCCAGTGCATTTGTTTTGGGCTCATAATTAAACCCAAGTGTTGTTTGGGTCCAAAATCCATAATTTAAAATGAAAGGGATTGGAGGGTCAAGTTTGGGTTTTGAATCCCATCCCCTCTTTGCGACCATCTACCTATCTAAAAAAAACAATGCATGGTGGGTCAATTATTGAGGTAGAGAATAAGATAGTCAAAATTATGATGTTTCCATCATTCTATTTTTTTTTATAAATAGTTTCAAACTATGACGTCCGCTTTTAATGATAGTTCTTTATCATCAAACCAATTGAAAGCTCGAAAATGTGTTAAAACACAAGAGCTGATTAGACCCCTAAATTAAAGTTACGGCTCAGTTGATTTTACTCTAACTTAAACTAAATGCGGAATATAGTAAATGTGAGTAGATAAACAAATAAACTACTTTAATCCATAATCATTATAACATAGCAGTAAACTGAAAGGTAAAAGAGTAGAGAAGAAGAATACAAACACAAGATAACACGTCGATGTGTTATCGAAGAGGAAATCGAAGAACTTGACGAAAAACCTCTTCGCTGCCCTCCAAGCGGTAATCAATCCACTAGACAATCAGTTAGGATACATGAATAGCAAGAGACCCTCCAAGTCCAGTCTACCCAATGCACCTAAGCCCTCCAAGCTCCTACTCCAACAAGGCTTCTCAGAATCGTGTCTTGTCTAGCTCTCCGGATCTCTCAATACGCCTGATTATATTCGCCAAGACTTGGCTTCTTCCAATGCTTCCTAGCAGCACCAAAACCTCACTTGACACTCTGAACGGGTGTGGTAAGTGTTTGAGATATCAACCTCTCAAGTGTATGGAAATGAAGAGGTAGGAGTTGAGGAAAATCCACAATGAATTTTGTAGAGAATTATGGGTATAACAATCTTTAACTCCCAAGGTTTATGGCTAGGGTTTTTCTCTCAGAAACACTCCTCAACATATGTGGATAATGGGGGTATAAATAGTGTAGGTACAGAAAGTGTGTATCAGATATGACAGTTGAGCAAAATAGAATGTTTCGCGGGTATCTCACGGGAAGGCCTTACCCGCGAGACACTCGTAAAAACCAGCTGTCTCCATCCTATCCTGACTCTTCGCATTCCAGTCATGTGCAAGGCACATGCTTCACTTCGCAAGAAGCTTACTCGCGAGCTACCCGCAAAAATAGCTTTAGTCTTTAATTGCCTTGAGTTTTCACACACTCTCTCTCACACACAGCTCTTATAAATAAATCCCACATAAAATACAGGGTACATAAGATTGAACATAATTATAATCAAATTTGGCACAGAATTAAAGCCAACATAAACTAGTTGCAAATTACAACTTTACAATCTTCCCCTTTGACTATTCCGTGACAAAACCCCTAAAACAGACTCTAGACTTAAACGTGAGTTTGAGAACAGTGACAAAACTCACTTATACCTAATCTAGAAGCTATGAAGCACTTGCATGTATATACCTGTAACCTGAAACACTTGCACACAAACGAAACTTTCATTAAACTTATGATAAGTTGAATACATGGTACGTTTATGAGCAAGTAAAGTGAGATCAAGTTAATAAACACTATATAATGATTAAGCATATCTTGATCAAACAAGGCCAGTCATTAAAGAATGACTACAATGAACATTTAGCTAGTAAATACTCATCCGAACACGCAATGCAATAAAGACCAATCACAATGATCAATTGCACGTCCAACACACAATCAATGCAAAATACACAAAGTATTTGCATCTAGGATACAATATCCTACAAGGGTACAAGTGTGAGGTACTTAAGATAGTTTAGCAACATCTAAAAGTACGAAAATAAAACGCTACAAAGCAATGAAAGAAACACAAGTGCTAAATATTAAACTGAAAATAAAACCAATGTACTTAAACTTTTAAAGGAAAGCAATGTAAAAATAAACAGCAGTTCTAGCTTCTTCTCTCCCTATCACTACACTCCCCCTATCAATGACCATCTCCCCCTTTTTGTCATGGAATAGCTAGTCTCCATGTTCTTCTAGCTTCCTCTGAATTCGGTCCAACAGAGTTTGGAGAGATGTGAACTTTATGTCAAAGCAAACGTGTTGGGAGTGCATGATGGTAGCTAGTCCAGATATTATGGTATTAATCTCTTGGATAGTGGCCATGATGCTGTTGTCTAGCTTTTCATCATAAGCGTGGGAGGTAGAGCTTGAACTTCTTGGAGTAGCATGGCTCTCTTGCTTGGTGCTCTTTTTGGTGTAACTTATACTTGCATTTATAGTGCAGATGTTTATTGGACTTGGCTGTAGGTATGGGTGCTCATCTTCCAAAGGATGCACGCCTTTGAGCTTCAAGATCTTTGAGATAAGATGGCAGAAGGGAATACAGTTCCTTGAAGCAGTTCGTTCAGCTGTTTTTGCCAAGATGTGGAAAATATGAGAGCACACATCAATCTCCTTGTCAGTGATTAGATCACACAGGGATAATGCTCGATTGAGATTCATGTATCCGATGCTTGTCAATGGATAAGGGTTGTGAAACATGATCATCGTAAGTAGCGTTAATTCTGGAGATAGGGATGCCACACCTACTAATTTTCCATTGGATGAAAATTCCAAGCTATCTCCTAAGGCCTCTCGAAGAACCTCCTCATTCGGGTTCAGATCATCATATACCGATGGTTTAGGAAACATTGGCCAGTTAATGTGTAGGATCTCTGCCAGATAAACCGGTGTTACGGAGAAACTCTTTCCTCTAACCCAACATTTGAGCTCTTCTCCTTCAATAATGGAATTCATAGAATTCTTTCACCATGTTCTCGTACGCATCATCAAGATTGGAAAGTAGGTAGTTCCAATCCTTGCTGGCAAACCATTTGGGGATTTTTGTTTCAAGAAGAGACGCCTGTTCAACAACCCTTTCAACCAACAACGGAGCTTCTCTAAAATAGTTTTCATTATTCTGAAATGCAGCATAGGATCTAAACTTGTCAGGATCAAAAACTCCTATCGGTGATCGAGTCCTCTTTGGCCTTGGTGAGAGGTTATCAACATCAATCACTGGCTCTTTTCCTTTGCTGCTGCCTCCTTTCATAGTTGATGTCTTGAATGGAGACATCTGCACACATAATTACAAAACAAGAGAAAACAAGTGCAATAAACACAAAAATAGAACACAAACTTGATTAGTGTCATGTTAGTCCAAAACATAAGCACAAAGACTTAAAACAGAACACAACTGTGTTAAAACAATATGCTATAAGTGCTAAACCATGAAAATAATAGCAAAATGCAAAAATATAGCAATTGTGCATGTGTGTGCATTTAGTGTGCATGAGGTGTGCCTAATGTGTGTCTAGGTGATGCATGGCAAGGCATGGTGAGACACATATGGGGCAAAGTATGTAAAACACCCACCCTATGATCAAAACACGTTCAACAAGATCAATCATGGGTAATCCCAACAATTGGAACTCATTGAAAACACTACACTAGGGACGTATGCAACACTACACTACACATGTGGGAAATGCATGAACATATGAAAATATGCCTAAATACATGATCAAAATGCCATAAAGGGCCAACACAGATACAATCAAGACAGATGGGACAAAGCCCAATCAAAATTTTGAAAATATTTTGCCTAAAATCATAGTTCCCAACCCCTTTTTCAAAAATCCCCAATTAAAGGACCCTAAAACAAATTCTGCATAATCTAAAATGAAAAGGTGAAAATAATGTTGAGAAACATACCTTTGAAGAGATTTTGCAGAGATTTGTACTTGAAATTGGAGGGTTTTGAGTGAAAATCAAATTTGGGTTGAGAGAGGTTCGAGTGAGGCAAAGGAGGGAACTTAAGAGTGTTTTCAAAAATAGTCACATCAGCCCTATAAAATTGAAAACATGCATTTTTCGCGGGTTAGATATTCGTGAAATTACTCGCGAAAATGAGGATGAATAGGGTAGTTTGGATGAGCTACCCTATGGACATGTAGTAACTTGAAAATGAGCTCCGGGGTAACTATAATACGTATTCCTCGAAATACTATAGTAAACCGGGGATGAGAGATATCAATAGCGTGTATGTTGGAGTAGAACTCCTATATAAACACATTAGGATAGCTCGAGGGTTTCTTGCAGAGAGATTCCCAACCCTAAAAACTAAACGCATTGGGAATTGGCATGTTTGGAAAATCAGACAAAATGACTTGGCGTTCTGAATGAATCACCCGGTCACTAAAGTTCTCCTCAAAGTCCTTCTAGGACTTCAAATCATGGAACCAATCCCTAATAGGAATAGAAGAAAGAGAAGAAGATAATGAAAAATCACAACGAGATATCGGGTTCTTCGAATGTGTAGATTTCTTGGGTGCCATGTTAGAGAAACTATGGAATGAGAGAAAAGAAAAGAAAAGACACAACAAAAATGATGCTCAGGAAAAATAAAGAAGAAGTGAGCAATGCATGGGAATGCATTAGCATGTAACATGCAATAATAAATTACATTATGGGCAAAATCCCAATCCAAACTACAAAACTCACAAAAATATAATCATTCACACAATCCTAGAATGCAAAAATTTCCACGAAAACACAAAAACCCCCCAAAAATTCCCCAAAACCTAAAAGTTAGGTCACAAAATGCATGAAATGCATGAAAGATGAGAAAAAGAAGAAATTGAGACAACTTACCAAAGGATTTGAGCTTGGAAAAGACCACAATCTTGAAAAGAAGAAGGTTTTTGGTGGAAACAAGGTGTTTGGATCGAGAGAAAAGGGAGAGATATCGAAATATTTGAGTGAGAAATGAACTGGGCCAAACCTTGACTATATATAGAATTAGGCGTCTCAATAGATCGAGGATGTGTCGATTGCCAAACAGTTTCGATGAATCAAGGAGGTGTCGAGCTTTTATCAAGTAAACAGAGAGTTTAGAAAATTGGCTTGATGGATCAGGCTATATATCAAGAGGCATTGAGAAAAACCAAAAAAACTTTGATAGAAGAAGCTTGTGTTGAGAGGTATTGAGCTGCTGTTGAGCTTCTATTGAGCAAACAAAAACATGGTTTTTCAAGAAGGAGAAACACATGAGACGAATGCAAGCAAGATAGACACCAAACCAAACATCAAAGAAGCGTGTTAATCACTCAAACATAGCAACATCTCTAGATGCAAAACATTCCTAAATCAAAACACACACTAAAAAAGTCTAACTAATTTTATTTTCAAAAACAAGTTAAGATAAATTAGTAAGCTTATACTACTACATGTATTCCTTGAGATGGCCAAATCACATTGTACTGTACAATTGAATCAAGAATAGCAAAGAAATGCATTTTGCATGTGAAACTTTTGCAAGAGAGCATAAGTTTTCTATCATATGAGAAAAATGATATACGAGAATCAAGAGCATTCACACACACAATCATAACCATTTGATGGGGACCATTACTTTTGAGGTATATCATATAACTCCCTCATCTCCTAGAAACACGTCAAAGAAAATCCGCCACTTTTAGCAATGTTTTTTAAAAAACATCGCTGTAACTCAAAGCAATAGCAGCATTTCTTAAAATGCCGCAACAAGTTTAGTTTTAGCAGTGCATATTTGGTTTATAGCGGCATTTTCTTAAAACATCAATATAGTGATTAAAGAAAACGTACTTAGCATGTCGCTAGAAAAAAGAAAATACTTTATAGCAACGTTTTCTAGTGATTAAAGAAAACCTATCATCGCAAAAAAGAAATACTCTATAGCGACGTTTTGATGTTCTCATCTTTTAACATTTCGCCATTATTTTCATTTCCCACAACTTTTTCCCTCTTTTTTTTTTTCCTACATTTTTTTTTCTTTCTTTTCTTTTATCCACTCTGTGTCCCACTTATTGTCCTTTTCTTTCTTAACTTCACTTAATTTGTCCCCTTCTTCTTTTCTTTGTGTTCTTTCTTCATAGTCTTTTCTTTCTTCATTTGTGACCCACTTTCTCCATCACCACCACACATCTTTTCCTTCCACCTACTACCACCGCCATAGTCACTGTGGCCATCATCGACCTCTACTAAGACTCACTACTACCACCATACTCTTTGCCCTCTTTTTTGTTGTTCAAGTTTCTTTAGAGTGTAAGTCTTTGTTCTTGGCTTATGGGTTTGCTTTGATTTGGTTTTTCTTTAATGGGTCATGGAGCTTTTGTGCTAATTTTTGCTATTTTTCAGTTTTGGTTGGAAAGTTTTTATTGTTCAAGTTTCTTTAGAGTGTAAGAATTTGTTTTTGGCTTATGGGTTTGCTCTGATTTGGTTTTTCTTTAATGGGTCATGGAGTTTTGTGCTAATTTTTGCTCTTTTTCTATTTTAGTTGGAAATTGGTAGAGAAAGCTCTTATTTAGATTTGGCTTCTTGGGCAAAAAGACTTGAGGATCAAGGGCTGAATCATTGTAAGTATTTCTTTAGAGTGTAAGTATTTGTTTTTCAATATTATACCTTCTAGCAATGGCAGGGGATGGATCCTTATCAATAGCTAGGATGCTTCTTTTTTTTCAATATTATACCTTCTACTTAATTTTTCTATAGTTTGTAGATTTTGAATTATTATTATTATTATTATTGGTTTTGTGGTTTAGCTAGCTTGAAATTAATTTTTTTAAAAAGCCCATTGCCCACTAATGTCTACAAGGAGATTCTTCCATTAGATGATGATTTTTGCTTAAAAATTATATCTTCAATGTGTTATCATTATTCAACATATGTGTGTGTGTGTATGTTTGCTTTAGTTTTGATTTTTAATTGAATGCAGTGAAAGGCTGTTTGTGACTATATATGGAGTTGATTTGGAGCACCTATTTCAGTTGAGGCATTTAGGCATAACGGGTAAGTTTCCTTATATGTACCAAATGACAAAGTTTGGATACAATTAAACTTCAAATATTATTTGCAAAGTAGTCTTTAATTTTTCTGCCTAATTGTTCCAAGTCTCAACTCATTAAAATTTATTGCAATGGCACCCTTATTTGCCTTCAACATCATTTAAGTGTCGTCTTTTCTTTTGCAGGTTAACCACTCACTTATTGTGATAAGTTTGGAATTTGTTTTTGTGGAAAGGTGCGTGCTTGGCTTGAGCATAGTAGGTAATTTTTGCTTAAAAATTTGTACTTGAGATGTTGATAATTACGATGGGGTGGATTGTTAAGTCGGAGCAAGCGGGTGGCTTGCATGGTGCTATAAGGTGGTTTACATTCATATTGGGAGTGTTTATTATTTTATGAAAATTTGGACTTCAATACTTGTAAGCATTTTATATTTGTGATTATGATAATTATAGGTCGGCTATTACTAGGAATTATATTCCTAGTTGTATTCGGTTTCCTAATACTATTTGTATTTGATTTAGAAAACCAAATTAGGCTTTGGCAATTCAAGCCACACAGCCCACATCAACAAATCTCCACCTTGGCTTGAATTGATCAAGCTATACGAGCAAACTCCTCCATCGCCTTCACCTTAGCCCTTTAGGGCTCACAAGCTGCAAACACCAATCAAGTCCAAGCAGTGCTTGAACTTGTCTGTGGGAACTGGCTTTGTTAACATATCAGAGGCATTCTCACTAGTGAGAACCTTCGACAAAGAAATATCACCGGATGAAACCCATTCTTTGATCTTGTGATACCGCATAGCAATATGCTTTGTTCTTGCACGATATACCTGATTCTTTGCCAAATGAATTGCACTCTGACTATCACAATGTAGCACCATGCTATCCTGCTTGAAACCAAGCTCATTAACCAGTCCACTAAGCCAAATGGCTTCTTTTCCTGCCTCTGTCATCGCCATATATTCTGCTTCTGTAGTGGATAAAGCAACTACATCTTGTAGTGTCGACTTCCAGCAAATTGGGTCACCAGCAAACCTAAACACATAGCCTGTTGTGGACTTTCTAGAATCAAGGTCCCCTGCATAGTCGGAATCCACATAACCCACAGCTTCTGTACTAGCTCTTTGATCAAATAGGATACCAAAATCACGAGTGCCTGTAAGATATCGAAAGATCCACTTTACTACATTCCAATGCTCTTTGCCTGGATCTGCCATATACCTACTAACCACACTGACTGCATGAGAAATATCAGGCCTTGTGCACACCATCAAATACACAAGACACCCAACTGCATTTGCATATGGCACTTTAGACATATACTCTGACTCCTCATTTGAACTTGGACACAACTGTGAGGACAGTTTAAAATGGGCAGAAAGCGGTGTACTAACAGGTTTTGCATCAAGCATACTAAACCTCTCTAACACCTTCTTAAGATATCCCTTCTGAGATAACCATAATTACCAGCCCTTCTATCTCGGTGAATTTCTATCCCAAGAATCTTCTTGGCAGCTCCAAGATCCTTCATGTCAAATTCACTACTCAACAAAGACTTCAACTTCACAATTTCTTACTTACTCTTTGCAGCTACTAACATGTCATCAACATATAGAGCAAGAAATATATAAGAGCCATCAGCAAGTACTCTAAAATAAACACAACAATCATACTCACAACGCATGTACCCATGTGTGACCATGAATGAATCAAACCGTTTATACCATTGCCTGGGAGACTGCTTCAAGCCATATAATGATCTCTTCAATAGACAAATATAATCTTCCTTGCTAGGTTCTTTGAAGCCTTCGGGCTGTTGCATGTAAATCTCTTCTTCTAAATCTCCATGGAGGAATGCAGTCTTCATATCTAGCTGCTCTAACTCCATGTCATGCATTGTCACAAATCCTAGGATTACTTGAATTGAGGTGTGCTTCACAACTGGTGAAAAAATCTCATTATAATCAATTCCTTCTCTCTGTGAGTAACCCTTTGCCACTAACCGTGCCTTGAATTTTTCACCTTCCTTTTCTGACAATGCTTCTTTCTTATGGAATATCCACTTGCAACCAATAGCCTTCTTTCCATTGGGCAATTTCACTAATTCGCAAGTCTTATTCTTCTGTAGTGACTCCATCTCTTCTGACATTGCTACAAGCCATTTATCATTGTCTTTCCTATTTATAGCCTCCTTCAAAGTGAATGGATCTCCACCGCTGGTTACGAGAGCAAAACTAACCATCTCTTCAAAGCCATATCTCTGTGGTGCTTTGTGAACCCGCTTTTCTCTACCTTTAGCAATTGAATAAGACTCTTCTTGTTGCTGCTGTGGATCAATCTCAACATCACCCTTATCATTAGGTGAACTATTCTCGTCAAGCTCCACCTCAACAGTTAATTTCTCCTGTGGACTATCATCACATGTCTCTGCTTCATTCTGTTTCAACATAAAGGCTTCATCAAATATGACATCTTTGCTGGTCACCGTTTTCTTTGAGATTGGATCCCAAAGCCTGTAGCCTTTAACACCTTTTTCAAAACCAAGAAATACACATTTTCTTGACTTTGAATCCAATTTAGAACGCTCTCCACTCTGCACATGCACATAAGCTGGACAACCAAAGATTTTTAGACTCGAATAATCAACTGGTTTACCTGACCAAACCTCTTCTGGAATCTTGAAATCAATGGCTGAAGATGGAGATCTATTAATAATGAAACTTGCTGTGTTAACTGTCTCTGCCCAGAACACCTTAGGCAACCCTGCATTCAATCTCATGCATCTGGCTCTTTCTGCTAAGGTTCTGTTCATTCTCTTTGCAACCCCATTCTGCTGTGGAGTTCCTTTAACTGTAAAGTGACAAGTAATGCCTTCTAATTCACAAAATCTTATGAATTCTTTATCTCTATGCTCTAGTCCATTATCTGTTCTAAGGTATTTTATTTTCCTGCCAGTCTGATTCTCAACCTGTGCTTTCCACCTTTTAAAGATGCCAAACACATCAAACTTATGCTTCATAAAATAAATCCATACCTTTCTAGAGTAGTCATCAATGAAACTGACGAAGTACTGAGCACCGCTATGAGAAGAAACTGATACTGGACCCCAAACATCTAAATGAATGTAATCAAGAACACCCTTACTTGTATGAGAGCCTGTCTTGAAACTGACTCTATGCTGCTTCCCATATACACAATACTTGCAGAAGTCTAGCTTGCATGTCTTCACCCCTTTCAATAAATTTCTCTTATGCAACTCTAACATACCACGTTCACCAATATGGCCAAGTCGCATATGCCATAATTTTGTGTCGTCAGTGCTGGACTCCACTGGAGTGGTGACTGCAACTCTTCCTACAACTGTGTTCCCAATCAATCTGTAAAGCGTGCTTACTTTCTGTCCCTTCATCACCATCAAAGCACCTTTGGTAATCTTCATAATTCCACCCTTTGATGAGTATGAATAACCCAAATCATCCAACACTCCTAAAGAAATTAAATTCTTTCTAAGATCTGGAACATGTTTGACATTACTAAGAACTCTCACAACTCCATCAAACATCTTGATCTTCACGGTACCAATCCCAATAACCGGGCATGTAGCATCATTACCCATTTGGACCATACCACCGTTGTAAGGCTTATACGTGTCAAACCAATCTTTCTTTAGAGTCATATGATATGAGTATGTTGAATCTAAAACCCAAGATTCCAGTAGAACATTGTTACTTGATGAAACTGAAAGTAAATCTGCACCAACTTCACTGTCATCTGATGTTTCTTCAGCAACACTAGCTGATTCTAAGGGCTTCTTTCCATTCTTCTTCTCCTCTAAATGCTCTTTCAACTCTTTACACTGATTCTTATAGTGCCCTTTCTTGTGACAATAAAAGCACTCTACATCTTTCTTTGCACGTGATTTAGACTGTGATCTGTTCCTGTTGGAGTTTTGTCCTCTTGACCTGCTTCTACCCCTATTGCTTGACTCAGACTTTACAATAAGTCCATCAGCCTGAGAACCATCGCAATCTTGCTTCATCTTTATATGTGACAAAAGAGCACTGGTCACTTCCTCGAGTACTATAGTCTCTTTCCCGTACATCAACGTAGTTACTAGATGATCAAAAGAAGTAGGAAGCGATGCTAATAAGAGTAACGTTTTATCTTCGTCCTCATAATTCACCCCAAAACTTGACAGTTGGGTGTTCAACATGTTAAACGTGTTGAGATGCTCTAACAGATCAGAACCCTCCTTCATATGCAAACTATACAGTTGCTTCTTCACATACAACTTGTTCGTCAAATTCTTTCTCATATAAAGACCTTCTAGTTTTTCCCAAACCTCCTTTGCGGCCTTTGCTTCTAGGATGTTGTGAATGACCTCATCACCTAGGTTAAGACGAATAGCGTTAGCTGCTTTCTTATCCATCTCTACCCATTCTATATCCTTCATCGTTTCCAGTTTCTTCTCCTTCCCAAGTAAGGCCTTATGAACTCCTTGTTGAATTAGGAGATCCTTCATCCGCCTTTGCCAAAGTGAAAAATTTCCTTTACCACAAAACTTCTCTACATCATGCTTTGTGCTTGACATCTTTACTGTATTCAAAGGATTGAATCCTAACCTGGCTCTGATACCACTTGTTGTGCAGATAGCACCCCAGGACTCAAATCAATAACAATAAATAAGCGGAAATCAAATAACAAGCACACACAATAGAACACAAGAATTTACGTGGTTCGGCAAACTGCCTACCTCCACGGAGATGACGGAGAAATTTCACTATAAAAATAGGGAGATACAATAGTGCACAAGAACACTCTCAAGAAACCCAAATCCTAATACACCCTAACTCATTCTCACCCATGTAAATTCTTGTGTTCTATTGTGTGTGCTTGTTATTTGATTTCCGCTTATTTATTGTTATTGATTTGAGTCTTGGGGTGCTATCTGCACAACAATAATTGTATTGGGTGGATTGTTGTGTTGGAGCAAGCGGGTGGCTTGCATGGTGCTATAAGGTGATTTACATTCATGTTGAGAGTGTTTATTATTTTATGAAAATTTAGACTTCAATACTTGTAAGCATTTTATATTTGTGATTATGATAATTGTATTGGGCGGATTGTTATGTTGGAGCAAGCGGGTGGCTTGCATGGTGTTATAAGATCGCTGCAATTGATATTAGGATTGTTTATCAATTTTGGAAATTTGGATGGATATGGTTGAGTTTTATTTTTTGATTAATTGTTGGACTTAATATTTGTAAGCATTCTATATTTGTGATTATGGTAATTGTGTTAGGGTGAATTGTTGAGTTGGAGCAAGCGGGTGGCTTGCATGGTGCTATAAGGCGGTTTATATTCATATTGGAAATGTTTATTATTTTTTGAAAATTTGGATGAATATTTTCGAGTTATATTTTTTGATTAATTTTTGGACTTAATACTTGTAAGCATTTTATATTTGTGATTATGATAATTGTGTTGGGATGGATTTTTGAGTTGGAGCAAGCGGGTGGTTTGCATAGTGTTACAAGACAATTTACATTAATATTGGAAGTGTTTATTATTTTTTGAAAATTTGGATGGATATTTTTGAGTTCTATTTTTTTATTAATTTTTGGACTTAATACTTTGGATGGATATTTTTGAGTTATATTTGTTGATTACTTTTTGGATTTGAATACTTGTAAGCATTTTATATTTGTGATTATGATAATTGTATTGGATGGATTGTTGTGTTGGAACAAGCGGGTGGCTTGCATGGTGTTATATAGTCATTGCAATTGATATTTGGAGTGTTTATTAAATTTGGAAATTTTGATAGATAGTGGTAAGTGGTAACATGACCAGAAGAATTTTAAAGAGCATGAGAATGTCCAAAGAAGTTTGGGATGAACCTACTCATGCAGTCTATTTGTCTAATTTTTGTCTCACATAGGGATTGTATGAGAAAGAGCTCCACATAGTGGATCTGAAAGAATCCTACAATTTCTCACTTATGTTTGTTTGGGAGCATTGCATATGTGCATGTACCTGATCAAGAAAGGTCCAAGCCAGATAACCATAGTGAGAAGTTCCAAGCTCTAAGGGTTATAAGTTGTGAAATTCAAGCACCAGAAATCAGTTGGGATGTGGAATTTGACGAAGAATGCATATGGAATTGGAGCACCAAAAAGAAGAAAAATATCATTTTTCTCTTTATTTAATGAAGATGAGCAGATGAATGAAGTTCTAGATGAGCTTCCATTCCACCTTCTTCACTAGCATCCCATATTTACGAAAGTTCATCTTCAAGATCATCACTAGAAGGATTCTAGTTAAAAACTAAGGAAATTGAGAATTTTTAAGTATATCTATGGGTCAATGGAAAATATAGATGATATCTCTCTCTTTCTAATAAGTTGTGCAAGATTTGAAATGGAAAAATGCTAAAAATATATATTATAAAAGGTTAGTAGATGTTTATTTGAACCTTCACTTTGGTCTTTCTAGTTTCAAAATTCATTATTACAACAAGTTATGTTGAAATTTTCATGTGTGACTAGTTTTTTTTAGTCGAGTAGTGAAATCCCATATTGGATACTAATGAGGAGTGCTTAATATAGTATAATTAGACTAAAACTCATTGCTTAAATTTCTTGGTTAAGTGGTATCCTTATATGTTATATTGACCCCTCAATTGGATTCTCTGTTGTATACAATGAAAGAATAGAGGAATATGGAAAAAAAAAAAAAAAAAAAAAAAATAGAAAGTTAGATAACTTGGGGGAAAATAAATTGTTTTCCTTTGACAATATTAGCCCCCATTGATAATAGCTTAATTTTTTTATATTTATATCATTATTAGAAAGCATTATCATACATATTTTGAGTTAATTCATGCATTTTATATTTGGTTTGGAATAATGTTGAATAATTAATTTCATGTTTAATTGAATTCTAATGCGTGAATATGTCTTTTGTAGGAGAATGGAATTAAATGAGTAGATTTGTGAAAAGGAAAAGGCTAATGGACTTTACTTTTACAAGGGTCATAAAGTTAAAGAAGGCCAACCCAATTTCCTTTGATTCCTTACTCCAATTGGACTCAAATTTAATTGGATTAACCTTCTTTAACTTCATTATGATCCTTGTAAAAGTGAAGTACATTAGCCTTCTTTGCACAAATCTGCTCATTTAATTCCATTCTGCTACAAAAGACATAATCAAGCATTAGAATTCAATTAAGCAAGAAATTAATTATTCAACATTATTCCCAAACCAAATATAAAATGTACGAGTTAGCTCAAAATACATAATGTAATGCTTTCTAATCATGATACATGTATTTTTGAAAGTAAAGTCCATGATGCATGTATTTTTGTAAAAGGATGTTTTTGGTGAAGATGTTTTTTTTACAAAAATAAGCATATATGCACACGTTATAAATATATGTGTGTATATATGGGTGTATATACTTATGGGCGCAAGTGCCTGTGACAAGCTTCGGGTTTCCCTCAAAAGCCATGAGAAGTATGCCTCGGCCTAGAGCGGACTGAGGCGGAGGGTATAGATGGAGTTGCTATCTAGATTAGGTTTAGGAACTATATGTATAGTGCCCTTATGAAAAGGATTGATCTTATCAGAGCACGTGTTCAGAGTTTAAGTATAGTGCTTGTGCCCAAATCGATGCTTCTCCATTACGTTTAGCAAAACATAACATTCAAACTAATACACCCATCCAAGCATCAAGAATTTTTTTTCCCCCAAAAACACTACATAACATTCAAAATAAACATTGCTTAAAGTCAACCTACCAATGTTTTAACAAATTGCTCATTCAGGCATTTTCACAATTCCTTTGGAAAACATGGAATTTGAACTTGGAACCGAGGCATCCAAAACCCACTTACAAGCATATTTCCTAAGTGCACTCATGCACTCAAACATGTAAACTACCCAGTCTACCCCTTAAATTATCAAAAAAAAATTTAACTCATAATGTAAAGACAATAAATAGACTCGGCCAAGCATTTCTGTATCTATCCTTTGCAATGGCACATTAACATAACATTAGGTTTGATACAAAATGAGTCCAGTCAAACGAAACTAAATTAGTCCTATATTTTAACGTTACAAAGTTGTATCACACAAATATAGTTTCTCTGTCGCTAAGATAAGTTAAAGCGTTGTCCCTTCCTCGCAAAGGTGTTGTTGTCTCCCTTGGAATAACAGGTTTATTCTTTAGGTTGTTGGGTTTGTGTTGTTGGGGTCACAGGTAAATAGTTTTGTTTGCCTCTTTCTCTTACTCTTCCTATCTTTTTCTCGGTTTCTCTTCGCACCCTTTTGTCCTGCCTTCATGGATGCCTTAAACAAGAACTAGAGTCGTTTATCTCTTTTGGAATTAGAGGGACCCGGTAGTCTGTTGGAGGACCTTAGTTCTCAGGAATACATAACCGCGACAAAGTTTCTAACTAAAAGAGCTGTAGGGGTTGATGTTATCGCCAAAACTTTTAACCCTTTGTGGCGGTCTCAGAATGGATTCAAATTCCAAAATCAGGGTGACCATAAAGTTCTATTTATTTTTGATAGTAAGTCGGAAGTCGACCATGTATTACTCAGTGAACCTTGGAGTTTTGATAAGCATTTGAACGTGATGCCGCGGTTTGAGAAGGATTCTCCACTCCAAGACTTGAGTTTCAATAGAACAGCGTTCTAGGTGCAAGTCCATGATCTCCCTATTTGTTACATGAATAAAGCGGTGATTGAGAAGGTGAGGAAGTTTCTTACGAGGCCGGGTTTCTGTGGATATCTCTCTGCCTCTATGTCGTGGCTGCCTTATTTCTCTCGAGTATTGGGAACAGGTTTGGATTATGTTCAAATACGAGAGATTACCAAATCTCTGTTATTTGTATGGATGTCTTGACCATGATAATAAGGACTGTGATGTCTGGATTGAGAATGAGGGTACCCTTTCAGAGGAGGATCAACAGCAGTTTGTACTAGTTTGCATGCTCCAGCTTTCTTGACTGCGCATAAAAATGAAGCTATTATCCCGGGGTTCTATAGAACAAAGAATAATATATCATCCAAAGAGTCAACTAAGGAGGGTGAAAGTCGGTGCCGCTGATGGTTCATTCGCTTCCAAAGCCCCATGTCCAGCATAGGAAAGAATTTGTCTTTTTGGAAAACCCGAGTGTGGTGCATGAAACTCGGGTTGACAACTCACACCATGCATATATCCAACAGGTTTTTTTGGAGTGTGTAGATTCTGAGGATTGTGGTGTAGAAATTCTCTCCAAAAATTTTGAGTTACAATTACAAGATATTGATAAAGATCTTTCAAGGTTTGACTCAACGACCTCTACTTAAACAGATGTAATTCCTCAAGTTACGCACGATATTTCTGACCTACATCCTCCAGTCCATGAAACTTCCCTTAGTAACTATTCGGGTACTGTTAGAGCTTCCACCTCACCATGTCAAACCCAAGTTTTACCAAAGTGGACACATAAGTAAAAGAAGATTGATTCCCATGTTGAAGTAAATACGAAGCCAGGTTCTTCTGGTAGCAATGGGAAGAGAAGCTTCATTCATGTTACAGATCAATCTGAGTTACCTAATAAACTTCATCAGGTTTCAAAGAATAATGAAGACATGCCCCTTATATTGGTAGAGGCTGTTCATTAGTCTCGCTAGTCCCAAAAATTGCTTAGTTTGGAATTATCATAAGCTTGGGAACTTACATACAGGAAAGGATCTTGGAGATAGAGTTGTTGTATGGGTGGTTGTATGGCCGTGGATTGCCATGGTTGTGATTTGAAAAAAGAAATGGGGGGTAAAATTTTCTAGAAACCGTTTGATTGTAGCCTTGTGGGTAAGATTGAGTTTTTATTTTTTGAAAGAGGTGGAGATGGTAAGATTGAATAACTGGTTGGCTGTATGTTTTTAATTATACGAGGGTAATTTTTTTTTTTTTTTTGGGGAATTTATTTATTTATAGGAACCATGGATTGTTGGTGCATTTCAATCCTATTTTATAGGTAACGTTTTTGCAAGAGTTAAAAGATGTAGTTTTATCAAATTATCCTTTAATTTTTACTTAAACCTAAGGGGATGGGAATATTTTTGAACCAAGAAAATGTCCATGCCAAGCAATGAAAGCCTCTTAAATAGTAGTATAGAAAAAGAAAAGAAAAGAAGAAAAGGTAAAAACGTGGGGTGAGTGGAATATTGGAGATATAGGAGAGTTAAGGATATGGAATAGTAGTGGTGTTTTTTTTTTTTTTTCAGTAGGACTTTTTTATTTTTCAAAAAAAAAAAAAATGGAGATTTGGAAAAAAAAGAAAAATGAAAAAAGAAAATGTAGGGGTGAGTGGAATATGGGAGAGATGTGAGAGTTGCATTTGAAAAACTAACTGGGAGAGTGATCCTATTTTGTAGGAAGTTAGAGATGTATTTTAACCAAAATGTCCTATTTAAACTTAAGGACGTAGGGGTATTTTTGAACCACAATATTGAGGATTCCAAACAGGACGTAGGTTCAAATTATATCTGGTGTAACTCTAAAGAGTTATATTTTTTTTTTAAACCATTGGATTTAAATAGATTTAACGGTATAAAAAAGACACTCATTATGCTTATTCTGATTAGGATCTCATTTATTATTCCTTATTTATGACAGTTCATATCTACCTATAAACCCAAAAAAAGGTATACGCTTCTCTCTCTCTCTTTCTCCTCCACTGTAAGTTTCTTTCTGCTCTTTCTCTCCTTCATCGCTCTTCTACCACCTTTGCTGTAGGGTTCCACCTCCACGGCCAAGTTACTGGCAAAAAAGTAAAAAAAAAAAAAAAAAAAAGCCCAGAAATCAGTGACTTATTCTAGAAGTTTGGAGAACTCAACTTGTATATATTTCATTCCTTATATTTGTTTGTCCTGACAAGTGCATACAATCTCTAATCTTGCTATGGAATTTATGAAAGCTTAGAAAAATAATTAGACAAGAGAGGCTATTTAAGGTAAATTTGGCTGTCAAGGAATTGTAGAACAATGCTATCAAAAAAAGGAAATTGCAAAACAGAATATGGTATGATTTGGGGGTAGTTCGTGATAGTGGAAGCCAATGTATTGGAGCTATGTGTGCAAAAAAAAAAAAAAAAAAAAAAAAAGAACCAGGGAATGACCAAATTAATTGCGGTTATGAAATTGTCATGTATGGTTGTTTGCTATTGTTCATATGAATGATCATTTCATTTAGATTTTCTTTTGTTATTTTCTTTTAGGTTTGGTAAATTCATTACAATAGAGAGTGTTCACTTTTTGAATTGTTCTTTTAATAATATTACAAAAATATAAATGATCTCTTTCATTGTTCTCATGCAATTTCTATTGTTTATATGCTAATGTTGTAATTAGTAGCGTTCATGTGCATCGCACGGGTTAGCGACTAGTTGTTATTGTTGTTGTTGTTATTATTATTATTATTTTCTAATATAATATATGCAGTTTCCTTATTCTAGTTATTTTATTTTATTTCCTTTTGCTACATATCTGTAGTTAGACTTGTTTTAATAGTGGCTACGTTGTGGTTTAGACTTTATCACTTTACCCATCTGAGGTCGCCTTAATTAGGCCTCTGTAACCCACCTTAACTTCGCACTGTTAAAAACATAAAAAACATTAAAAAAAATAATAATGATAAATGAAGTTCTAAGACATTGCATAAAATTAATTTCCACACTTGATGCTACTACATTTTGCCGAGGAAGCACTATCTTAGGATCATTTGTAGAAGCCTCCTTACTCCCAAGTACCACAAGCAGCATGTTGGAAACAACATTTCCAAGGGTAAATAGTAAACACAACACGAACCCGGTGTTTCTCACGTCCAATGATGCTAAAAATAATTGGTCCAAAGTCGTGATGGATCCAGGATTTCAAGTTAGAGGGAGCCTGAGTATATGCTAAAAAACAAAAATATTTACTTTAAATAGGCATCTATATAGTATTAACAAATTATAAATACACAAAATCATTGTTTTTTAATACTTTAAAATGGTAGGTTCCAATTAGATGAACAGGTAAATTCTTTGATAATTGAATAAAAGATTTAGGGTTTAATCCCCACTTATACCAAAAACAAATTGATGTCTTGGTCTGATGATAAAAAGTTATTATTAAAAACGGACACTATTGGTTGAAAGTATTTACAAAAAATAATAATACATTAAAATGCAATCATCGACTAATAAAGACTAAAAACACAAAATAATATTATTTTTTAATACTAGATTGGCTAAGATTTTTATTTTATTTTTGAAGTTTGAGCATTCACAGTAGTGATGCTAAAAAATTTAACTTTTAGCATCTCAAAAAACTACTTTATTTATTTTACTATCCCACTTTACAATACACTAAATATCAAATGTTCTATTATTTTATAATTTCATTTAAAATAGTATAAACAACTCATCAAAATAATAAAAGAAAGAGAGAGAGAATTTTAGTTTTTTAATGGAAGGAAGATAAATAATATTAATAAAATATTTTATTTTATATTTAACAACATGCAACAGTCAACTGGTATTTATACAATAATACAAATTAGCTTTTCCAATAACACATGATTTTTTAGTGGTAAAATAGTATTTTTGATAAAATACAATCACTATTGTGGAGTTTTTTTTTGGTTAAGTTTTTTGGTTGAATAGTTACCATTTGGGCTAGACTAATTTGGTTGATTAGAGAGGAGGGCCTAACTACAAAAATGAAAAATACAATAAATAAAAAAATGTTTGGGCCAGCAAGGTCGTCCCTTGGGCTTGGGTCCATCCCTGGCCCAAAGGTATATACAACCACATAACAATGTATTTATTTTAGGCTAGTTACTAAACCCAAGTGTTGTTTAGGTCCAAAATTCAGTAATTTAAAATGAATGGGATTGGTGGTGTAAGGTCAAATTTAATCAACCATGTGTTGGCTTTATTCCATGCCAAATTTGCTTGTAATTCAGTATGTAGAAACACTGTATTTAGGTGAGAATAATGTAAAGGTTGTGTGTGAGAGAGTGTGAAGAAACTCAAGTTATATGCTTTCAAGAAGAGTCTCGCGACTAACTTACAACTGGCAAGTCGCCACACGGTTGAAGTATGCAAGGGAGCTGAAGGATCACAATAACTAGAGCACTACAGGACAAAAGTACAATCGGGCTTGGAAGTTATCTCGCGACTCAAACTCACGACTTGTTCCAGTCGCAAGGCCAAGTCGCCAAAATATCCTGTTTAGATGAAAACTGACTTTTCACATTCTAGCTCATACCCTACTATATATACCCTTATACCCACGAAATGTGAGTGTGGCTATTCAGAGAAAAAAACCCTAAGAGAGGTTTCTACAAAACACCCACTTCATTAGAGAGAGAGAGCTACTCATTATTAGATAGAAATCTTTGTAGTCTCTTCTCATTCACTCTCTCATTGTTATATCTATTGAGAGGAGATTTCTATCCAAACACTATCCACACCCATTTAGAGTGTTGAGTGCTTTTGGAGCTTGGGAAGTATTGGAAGATGCAATATGGGATTATTGCAGGATTTGGTAAGCTAGAGAAGACAAGGTTCAATGTAACCCTGTTAGAGCAAGAAACTTGGAGGGCTTAGGTGCACTAGGTAGATTAGGCTTGGAGGGTCTTCTGCTATTCAACCCAACTTTATTATCTAGTGGATTCTTGACCATTTGGAGGGTGACGAAGAAGTTTTTCACTAAGTACTTTGATTTCCTCTTCGAGAACACATCGTCGTGTTATCTTTGTGTTTGCATCTCTCTTCCCTTACTCTTTACCTTTTAATTATTGTTGTGGTTGTGATTAATTTCGGTTTAGGGTGTTTTATCAATTCTGTTTTAGCTTATATTTATCTTTCCGCACATATATTGTTTGTGTACAAGCTTATGTTGGTAATTTTATATTTGAGGGTCTAAACGTTCATTAATGTTTTACACACTATTTGAACTTTCAGGTGGGTCAAGTTTGGTTTTGAATCCTAGCCCCCCACTTTGCAACCGTTTACCTATCTAAAAAAAACAATGCATGGTGGGTCAATTATTGAGGTAGAGAATAAGATAGTCAAAATTATGATGTTTCCATCATTCTATTTAAATATGTTGGTATGCAAAAAATATCTTCTCTTGTAGAAAGAACGTCTTTTGAACTGTTAACCCGCAGTTCATTATACTATTGGACAATGTTATTAATACTATTTGGTAACCAATAGTTAATGGGAGAAACAAAAAATGAGTAACAATATTTTTGTAAGTTATTGATGTGGTAAATTTTTACTGGTTCTTAGGGGATGCATTGGTTTTTATCGTATTGAACATGTTGAGATCATTTGAATTTTGACTTTCTAAAGTAAACCGAAAAAGTTATGAAATCATACTTATTTAAGTTGGTATGCAAGTGCTTTCGTTGCTAAGTTTATAGTGATCAAACAAAATATATTATACATATATATATATATATATATATATATTGTAGAGGTGATTAACTCTGTTTGGAATTGGATTATAAGCTAGCTTATTGTTTATTTTTTTCTATTATTTGTAGGTTCCATGTGAATCACCTATTTAACTTCTGCTTATTTTTATTATTATTTACAAGTTCTAATGTGAGTCACCTAATTATTTTATTTAACTTTTACCTTTTATCTACAACATTTTTAACAAAAAGTTAGATAAGCTGACAATTAGCAATTTCTATATATCTATATTTAGAAATTGATTTCTTTATTAAGACTGGATATTACCAATTTAAATACATATCTAGTATCACATTATTTAAAATTTAAATTAATGTTATATTTTGTATATTGTTAAATTCAAATTATTAAATGGACTCTCTCTATTTAATTGTTTCAAGTAAACTTCAAATGATTTTATCCAAAAAAAAAAAAAAAAAACTTCAAATAATCTTGCAAGTACTAATAATTTGCAAATAAAAGAAAAGATGACAACAATTTTAACAAGGTTCGGCCAGGAAAACCTACATCCACTACAATCTTTATTATTTTCTATTTTGCAGTGCAAAAATCTGTTATAAAGCTTTGTTAATTTATGAGTAATGCTACGGACACAAATTATTCTACAAACATTTTACAAACTGCTGATGTGGCATACTTCACCTTAGCTTTTTAACAACTAAAATACCACGTCAAAAATTAACAAAGTAAATTAAAAAAACAAAAAAGAAACCCAAATCATGTTTGCAACAAAACCCTCTCCCTCTCCCTCTCTGCGCCTCCCTCTCTGCCTCAGCAGTATCATATGGTTTTCTTATCTAAAGCATTGCATGTCTTTCTTATCTAAAGTTGTTGAGGAATTACCAAAAGTAGAAGAATTAGAACCATCAGATACTGAAGTGGGAGCATCATTCTCATCAGATGTGATTGCAACACTGTTCTCGGCCATGGTACCGGCGGCTTTTGTAACAATTCCAGCGAGAGGTGTGGCAGCGGCGTTAGTCGGCAAGAGGAAGCAGATTTCTTTAGCTTGAATGTGAGACCAAAGAGGCAGAGGAGATGCAGCGCCGTACGGTACTGCTGAGGCAGAAAGGGAGGCGCAGAGAGGGAGAGGGAGAGGGTTTTGTTGCAAACGTGATTTGGGTTTCTTTTTTGTTTTTTTTTTTTTTAATTTATTTTGCTAATTTCTGACATGGTATTTTAGTTGTTAAAAAGCTGAGGTGGAGTATGCCACATCAGTAGTTTGTAAAATGTTTGTAGAATAGTTTGTATCTATAGCATTACTCTTAATTTATATATACAACTTTGGGGAACAAAATCCATACGATTATTTAATCCATATTTATGATCATATCCATTACCTTCCTCTTTTATTTGATTTTGCTGATGACTCAGGTATGACTTTGTCTTTTTTGATTGGGTTGGTGCACTTTCCTTAAATGTTTGATCTTCAACATCCTTTAATGAAACAGCCTTCATGGATCAAACTTCATGTCTTTAATGACAAGTGAAAAATAGATTATTTTTTATATGAAAGCAATTTTAAATCATTTTGGGGAAAAAAAAAATACAGTTTTTGAACATAGTTTTTATCTAGAAAACATTTTTTTTACAAAACAGATTTTTTTATTTGAAAAAAAATATATATATATATATATTTTAAAAAACAGTTTTTTAAAACAGATTTGTTTTTAAAAACAATTTTCGGGTTCCCCCTTTTAAAAAAACAGATTTTTTTTAATATATATTTTGAAAACCTTTTTTTTTTTTTTTAAGGAGAAGAAAAAGTATTAAAAAAAATTTTTTTTTTTGAAAAATTTTAAGAAGAACGACAAACATTTTTAAAAGACCTTCTTTTTTTTTTTTCGAAAAAGTTCATTTTTAAAGAAAGAGGTGGGAAAAGATTTTTGAAGGAATTTTATTAGAATAATGTGTAGGGGAAATGTTTACCCAAGCATATTTATTTTATGGAAACATTAATTAATGATAAGAAATGTAAAGGAACAACCATAAAAAAGTGCAGAAAATAAATTGTAAGGAAAATAGTTTGCAGAAATTTAAATGACATAAAAGTAAAGTGCAGAAAACTAAATGACAAGAAAGTAAAGTGCTGAAAATTAAATGAAAAAAATGCAAAGTGCTGAAATATTGTAAAGATTGATTAAAAAATGTTTTTTTTCTCTCTCTTAAATAGATTTCAACCTTTTTCAAGCCTTTGTGGATTCTTCATCATAAAGAAATGGGAGTTTAGTCATCGTCATTTTTACGAGAAATACCCATATTGTGCACTAATGGAGGTTTAAAAAAAAAATTAAAGAGATGGTAGAAAATCTTTTTATTATTATTTGGGTGTCTAGATATATGTGTGTGTGTGTGTGTGTGTGTGTGTGTGTGTGTGTGCGCGCAATAAAATAAAGGGGGAGATTGGATGTGCAAGAAATTAAATGGGATGACATAAAATAAAAGTATTAATAATAAAATCCCTAGATGCCTAGGTGGGATCAGATTTCTTCCCCCTAAGGGTACCTCCCATACAAACCCTAGGTGATGGTCCAATACCCATCTAGGGAAAACAAGCACAATAATATGAACCGACAACAATAATATGAACATTGAAATAAAGAGATAGATATATACATAATATATGCAAGAGCATAGAAAAAAGAAAAAAGCAAATATAAACAACAAGCAAGATAAAAAGAAATATTTTATATGTATGGAGAATGATGATCACAATATAATAAAAATGGTGGGATGGGTGTAGTTATTAAGAAACTAACTCATCCCTATAGCCTTACCCACAAAAATTAAAACAAAAATAGATGAAGCTTTTTTGTGTGGGTTTCCAAGAGAGAGAGAGAAACTTTTTTTTTTGAATTTCTAAAGGTATTTTTCCATAATTTTCTTAGTATTTCTAATTTTCCTCACCTTTTTCTCTCTATTTCACTATTTTCTCTACCTATTTCATCCTATTTTTCTCCACGATTTTTATAAAAAATAGGGGGTATTTATCGGGGGAATGAGGAAAATAGGAGGCTAGCATTAGTGTATTAGGATACACTAGTGCTAGCCGCCCGTGGCAAGGGGCATCTAGCATTGGCGTATGCTTATACACTAATGCTAGCCTCCTACTTTTGCCACCTTATAGCACTTTTTCATCTTTTCTTGATTTTTGGCTCGATATTTGTGCTGCTATTTAGAGGCCTTTCCGTGCTCCGTTTTCTTCAAATGTTATATTCACACAATGCACTAAATGTCTAGTTTCTAACGGTTCTAGCCTCGTTCAATTTAGATCTATAGCTATTGAGATATCACACTTGCAACGAAGGTGACACAGTGCTAAAAAGCTCTTGAAGTTTTTTCTTGCAAAATTCATATCTTCCAATCTGGAGCAGATATTGTCAAACTCTTTTGATGAAAATTAGCTAAGACCTTGTTTTTCAAGATGGTCCAACCCTCTAATTTCAATTTTTACCCAATTGGTACAGTTTATTATGCGAAGTTGGGTTATAAGCTGCCAGTTTTCTTGAAAAGAAAAAAGAAGTGAAGATTTTAATAGGGTTTTCGATATTTTGGTGATATCTCATTCATTTTAACTTTGATTTTGGCCCGTAAACTATCATTTAAAATGGAAAAATATGCCCTACTATAAGTTCCAAAATTCAACACGATTTAATGGTCGGATCAAAAAGTCAACTTTTTAACCATACCCGCTTAGGGTTTCAGTCTTAATTGCTGTAAAATGGATTTTTCAATCATTGTGACTTTTTGATTCACTATTCAAACATTTTGTATTTAATTTTACCCTTTTTGGCTTTGAAATTCATGATTTTGCACTTTTTTTCAATTTGTTTGATTTTTTTGGTCTTTATTTTGACGTGTGAATCGAGACTAGACAATATAGTATCGACAATATATAGTAATGTTAATTTTTTTTTTTAAAGAAAGTTATAGCCTTAGACTACAACCAAGTTTGTGGCTAAAACTCGGTCCATTCATTTATACAAAAGAAAACTAGCTACGTCGTAGATTGTGATTTACCATTTTTTCTATACCACTCACAATCAATCACATAACAAAGTTGAAGGAAAAGGGTCAAGAAAAGGGTGTGGTCCTAGAATTATTGTTTGCAATGCAATTTCCATGATGCATGGTCTATAGCACTTTGCAATCAAAACTTGCAGTTAGGAGAGTGGCTCTGCTGCTAGCTACGTGTGATGACTCTGGCCTCCAACTTTGGTGCTTAGATGTTCAACAACAACAACAAAAAATCTCTTTTAATCTTAACATAAAAGATTTTTCATTTTACCATGATTTATATTTTCAAGTTATGGCAATATTTTTATGCATCACTTGAATATAAGTTTAATATCATTTATTTGTATGAAATTGTTTCCAATTTTTTGTAAATAAGTATTTTACAATCTTGATAGAATAGATTTTTCATTTTGCAATGACTTATATTTTCTTGGCAATATGTCTACACATCTCTTGGATATAAATTGTATATCATTTTGTTATTTTTCTATGTGTGGGTAGTGTAATTTACAAAAGGATGAAGGAATTGGATGATTTATATTTTTCTGTTTTGGATCCATAGGAGCTGACCCAAAATTTTGGGACTAATACTTTGTCATCAGAAGTACAAGTACTCCTCATATAAAAACTCTACAGAATATTTAAAACAACTCCTCAAATAAATTTAAAGACATATAAGGAAATTTCATTTTGGCATGCTTCAAAAAAAAAAAAAATTTAATAAAATTATTTTACAAAATTTAAACCTCATCTATTCTCACTTCCCACTATTGCTCTTTTTGTTTTGTCATTAATATTTTCTAGAAAATGAGTAATTTTTCAAAAGAATTTTCTATAAAATTATGTCATTTTACTATGTTTGGTAGCAACCTTAAATGTGTTGGAAAATGATAATCTAATTTCCCTTATTTAGCTTGCCATGAGATTCGAGTAGTTTTCTCCCAAAAAAAATTTATAAAATAGTGGAAAACAGTTTCTAAAAATGAGGCACACTTTTTATGTTGACCAAAGATAGTTTCCTTTGACTCATTTTTTCTTATGCGAACAAACGTTAGAAAACACGAAAAACTATCTTAACACAAGGTTTTCCAGCAAAACAAACAAACATTCTTATCTTTCTTCAAATCGGATAAAAAATTAAATCATTACTAAATTTCTCATTTATCTCAAATTCTCTAATTTTAACTTAAAACAACAAACTTCCTAAATTTTTCGCCTGTGGAACATTTCAAAGAAGATGAATTATTTCCCTTGAATTTTGACCATTCCTATAAAATGACAAAGAAGCAAAAGATTCGCAGTGGTCAATAGGAAATTAAATAGGAAGTTTGTACTTACAAGGTGAAAAAATTAATGTAAAACAGCTAAATCAAAGTCTCATTAGACGTGGCCAAAAATAGGGTGATCCTTACTATAGAAGTTTGTTTGTGTATATATATTGATAAATAGCATTTGAAACAGTTTAAAGAGGATGAATAAATGCATGTTTAAGGATGAATAAATCTAGCTATTACATCTCTGTACACCACAAATCCACCACTTGATTCGAATATTAGCTAGTCACTCATGGCTCTACATTGTGGAAGCGAGAGGAGGTGGTCGAGGGTGGTAAAGATGACTTTCTACTTGTTCTTTCTCATACCAATGTCATCAGTTGGAAATAGAAACACTAACACCATATTCAATAAGAAACAAAAACTAGAGGTTCAGCAGCAATTGAAGCGCCTTAACAAGCCTGCTCTTAAATCCATCGAGGTTATTAATCACTTCATATAACATGTTTGTGTTCTATATTGTATTTTTTGCTTTAGTCCTAGAAGAGTCATTCACTTTTGTGAGTTGTGGTGTCTTTGTAAGTCCCATGTACAATAGCAGTGTAATTTTATTACTACAGTGAGAATTCAAACTAATATCTATGTATGTGTGTTGAGAAAATGTATTTGGTATAGAGCCCGGATGGAGATATAATTGACTGCGTAGATATAAACAAGCAACCAGCTTTTGATCATCCTCTGTTAAAAAATCACACAATTCAGGTAACAAGTTTAATTAAGTAAATTTCATTTGGTATCACGAATAATTTGATACTTATTGTATGTATGGTATGGGCTGGGTTTGCATTGGTATTCATGCCGAATGCAATAGATGAGACCAAGTTCTTACCCAGAAGGGTTTTCATTCAATGAGAGCAACGATGTCTCTTCAAACTCTGAGCCCAAGTTGACTCAGCCATGGCACTTGAATGGAAGGTGCCCAGAAGGAACAATTCCCATAAGAAGAACTAAAGAAGAAGATTTATTAAGGGCAGGCTCTGCAGCAAATTATGGAAGGAAAAAACACCACTCCATCCCTAATGCTGATTCCGCTGGAATTACCCATGAGGTAATATTTAATTTTTAACCAATATTATTAATAGGTTTGAGCTCAACGGTATCTACTATAATGAAGGACCCAACTCAACATTCACAACCTTTATTTTTCTGGTTGAGTTTCTAGTATGCAGTGCTTGTTGAGGAAGGAGATAAGTACTATGGAATGATGGCAAATATGAACGTGTGGAATCCCAATACCGGGGACTCAAATGAGTTCAGCGTGTCTCAATTCTGGATGACAGCAGGCCAAAGTGCTGAAGATTATGATACCATTGAAGCCGGCATAATAGTATATATAATTTCATCATCATCTTTTCTTTTAGGCGCATGCTAAACAATTAATTACTAATAATTTTCCATTTTTAAAAAAAATTATTTTCTGTGGAAAAATAGGTCAACGCTAATCGATATGGCGATTACCAAACTAGACTCGTCACGTATTGGACTGTATGTGTTTTAATATTTGACTTCCCTGCCAGCAATAGCCATGTTTATATAAACTATTTCATTTTTGAAAAGCGTCTTTTTCCTTTTTTTTTTTTTAATTTTTAATTTTTATCATGGCTGTAGGATGATAACTATAGAACCACAGGTTGCTACAATCTGGATTGCCCTGGCTTTGTTCAAGTCGACAACCAGATTGCGACAGGTGCAACCGTCACCCCTTATTCCATCTATGGTGGTACCCAACGTACAGTCGAATTCTATGTTTATAAGGTAGTACAATATTTCAGTTTAATTACTTTATCAAATACTTTTACTCTTTGGATACACATAGTAAGATATGTTTGAAATTCTGGTTTTAGTTGTAACGGTGTATGTTGGAAATTCTTGTTTCTTCGTTTATGTATTCTTATATACAACTTTTTAAATTTTAATTTCAATTTTTTTTTTCTATAAAAAATTTATTTTTACCTAACTTATTTTTTAAAACAGTGAATTTAAAGGTCCATGTTGTTTTGCACAAAAAGATTTTTTTATATTTTTTTTTTCTCTTTCATTAGTCTTTACACCTTCATTTATCATTCAAAATATTACAAACTGATTTGCATGACATGTACAATGAAGTAGGACATTAATGGAAATGGAGACTGGTGGTTGAAAATTGCGCAAAGAAACTTCGGATATTGGCCATCTTCCATATTCTCGCTCCTGTCTAATAGCGCTTCATCGGTTCAATGGGGAGGAGAGGTGATAAACTTAAAGCTAGGTGACAAGCACACCACAACACAAATGGGCAGTGGCCATTTCCCTGAAGAAGGGCCTGGCAAGGCTAGTTTCTTCGATACACTCAATGTTATTGATGGTAAAACAATTCTCAGACGTCCCTGGAACAGTCGTACAGTGATAACGAATCCCAATTGCTATAATCTCATAAATTCTGGAGACTACTTTTATTATGGTGGTCCTGGTAGAAACCCCAATTGTCCATGATCATTTAGATTATTGTTTCAAAATAAGGAGAAAGAGGGGAACCATTTTCTTGTTTGCTTCATGTCACACCAAATGTACCTAAAAGCCGTATGTCATATGAAACTCTCTGATTCATTAATATAAAAAAAGGTTATTCTATGGAGTAGTAAAATTTTAGAGAACAATCTAATTTAATAAAGTTGAATTTGTTAAGAATATAAAGTGTGAGAAAGACTGAATAGTCTGTATATTGATGTGTGTAAAATAATGTACAATAGAGAGCCTTATATAGGCTAGATATGTGTGCAGTACAAGTAAAAGGAGTAAACTACAAGTACAATATACTGGGCTAAGCCCAATGGGCTAAACTAGTCTAAGCTATACACTAACATCCCCCCTCAAACTCGAGGTGGCAAGGAGAAAGCCAACTGGAGTTTGGATACAAGATCTCGAAGACGACCAGGCGGGTGAGTCTTGGTAAAGATATCAGCAGGCTGGTCAGCAGAGGAGATGGAGAATAACTGGAGATTTCCTTTCTTAAGATGCTGACGAGTGATGTGGCAGTCGATCTCAATATGCTTAGTGCGTTCATGGAAGACATCATTATGAGCAATGTAGATAGCACTACGATTGTCACAATAAAGAGGAGTGGCAGTGGGCTGTGGAGCATCCATGTCAGCCAAGAGCCAGCGAAGCCAAACAAGCTCATAAGTGGTGTCGGCAAGGGCACGATACTCAGCCTCAGTACTAGAACGGGAAACCACATCCTGCTTCTTGCTGCCCCACGAGACCAGAGAAGTACCTAACAGGAAACAGAAACCTGTGATAGAGCATCGATCAGTTGGATCACCTGCCCAGTCAGCATCTGAATAAGCATGAAGCTCGAGAGAAGATCAAGAGGAGTAATGCAGACCATGATAAAGTGTGCCTTTGACATATCGGAGAATCCGAAGAACAACAGCATAGTGGACAGAACGAGGTGCATCCATGAACTTACTAACCATACCCACGGCATGTGAAATATCTGGACGAGTAACAGTGAGATAGATCAAACTGCCAACCAACTGACGATAGCGAGTAGCATCGGCTATAGGTTCACCGTCCAAGGATGTGAGCTTTGCATTGTATTCCAAAGGAGTGGAAACAGTCTTGTTATCAGTGACACCGGCTTTGGAGAGAAGATCAGAAGCATATTTAGCCTGGGAAAGATAGTATCCATCAGAGGATGAGGTAACCTCAAGCCCAAGAAAATAGCTGAGAGTGCCTAGATCTTTCATCTCAAAATGCTGACTAAGGAAGTTCTGAAGAGAGCGGATACCTGCAGAATCATCTCCAGTAATAATCATATCATCAACATAAAGGAGAATAAGAGTGATACCAGCAGAGGATCTTCGAACAAAGAGAGCAGTGTCGTGAGGACTCGAAGTGAAACCCTGCTGAGCAACAACTGAGCTAAACTTTTCAAACCAAGCTCGAGGAGCCTGCTTGAGGCCATAAAGAGCACGGCGAAGGCGGCAAACTTGATTGCCTGAGTGTGGATAGCCAAGGGGTGGTTGCATGTACACTTCTTCATGGAGGTCTCCATTGAGGAAAGCATTCTTCACATCCATTTGATAAAGAGGCCAACGACGAACAGCAGCCACAGCAATGAGACATCTAACAGATGTAAGACGAGCAACAGGAGCAAATGTTTCCTCATAGTCAATACCATACTCCTGAGTAAAGCCCTTGGCAACTAGGCGAGTCTTGTATCGTTCAACAGATCCATCAGCCTTAGTCTTGATCTTGTAAACCCATCTACAACCTACTACAGACTGACCAGGAGGCAAATCAACCATATCCCACGTGTGATTCTTATGAAGGGCATCTAGTTCTTCATTCATAGCTTACTGCCAAAGAGGGTCAGTATGAGCCTCACGATAGGTGTGAGGTTCATAGAGGGTGGCAAGAGCAAAAGAGCAATGATAATCAGTGAGATAAGGGGGAGGAATGCTTACCCGAGTGGAACGACGAAGTTCAGAACCAATAGGAGACTCAGGAGAGGGTGGTGCCACAGGATCCAAGATAGGCGGGTCATATGCCGGAGACAGAACCGGAGATGAGTGGTCTGGAGAGGCAGTCGATGCTGAAGAATCCTCCACATGTTCAGGATAGAGAGGGAGGAAAAGATCAGTAAAAATGGGAGACTTTGAGGAAGAAGATGTAGGAAACTGCTGAAGACTCGTGAAAGGACGATGTTCCCAAAACTCAACATGACGGGAGACACGAAGGCGATGAGAAATGGGATCATAGCAGCGAAACCCTTTTTGAGACACACCATAACCAAGGAAACAACAGAGACGAGTACGAGGTTGGAGCTTTGTTCGTTCATGAGGAGGAAGAGAGACAAAGCAAGCACAACCAAAAACCCGAAGAGAGGAGTAGTCAGGAGTTTGACCATAAAGAAGCTCAAACGGTGATTTGTTGTGTGTAGTTGGTGAAGGAATACGATTAATAGTGTTCACAGCAGTGAGTGCGGCCTCACCCCAAAATCGCTCAGGAAGAGAGGCAGAAATGAGAAGGGTGCGGACAACATCAAAAATGTGACGATGTTTTCGTTCTGCACGACCATTTTGTTGAGAGGTGTAAGGATAAGACCGCTGAGGAAGAGTACCATGTCTGTCTAAAAAGGATAGGAAAGATTTATCATTATATTCTTGAGCATTATCTGATCGAAAGACTTTAACGGTGCGATTGAACTGTGTTTCAATCATTTTATGAAATGTTTGGTAAATAGACACAAGTTCAGACCTATGGTGAAGCAGATAAATCCAAGTATACCGAGAAAAATCATCCACAAATATGACAAAATATTTAGATCCCCCCTCAGTGGGAACAGGTGCAGGATCCCAAATATCAGAATGTATAAGATCAAAAGGGGCAGAAGAAAAGGAGTCACTTTTATTAAATGGCAATTTTGTTTGTTTGCCAAAATGACAGGAAGTACAATCAAATTTTGAAAACTAAACTGAACCTAAATGACCTTGAGAAGCTAACAATTGAAGACGAGATAAGGATGGATGACCAAGACGAGCATGCCATAGATCAGGTGAGGAGGTGACAGTGGTAGCAGCTGCAGAAACAACTTGTGAAGGAATCTTCAAGTCATGCACCTCAAACATGCGACCAACCTTACGGCCTGTCCCAAGCACTTGACCCGTCCGGGGATCCTGCACATCCACACCATGATTAGTAAATAGAAGATCTACGCCTAATTCGCAAAGTTGACCAACAGAAAGCAAATTGAGGGATAACTTTGGAATATGAAAAGTGTCACTAAGGGATAAACAAGGAGAAGAGATTGTTCCTTTATGACTAACAGGCATAGGAGTTCCATCAGCAGTGTAAATGGTGATTGGATGCTCTAAGGGTGCCTTATCAAAAAATTGGGATTCATCAGGAGTCATATGGTTACAACATGCAGTATCAAAAAACCAAGGTTGTTTACCTGAGGTGACAGAAAGGGCAGTGGAAGTGCAGGATAAAACCTGTTGAACAACTTCCTCAATATTAGCCGTAGTAAGTGAGGAAGCCAAAGATGGACCTGTAGGAACCGATGGATCTGAAGGACATACAGCAGCTGCCTGAGGAAGAGAGGCTTTATTCTGCTCTTGCACAAATTTCTGTAGCTTACGACAAACAGAGATGTCAGGCCTTTGGCACGGCAAAACTTGCAGTGAGCACCTTTGGAAGACTGAGAGGTGGGACGCCCGGAGTTTATTCGCGGAGGAGCAGTGAATGCAACAATGGGAGGCTGTGGTGAGGGTGTAGCCAAGACATGATTAGATGATGTCATGTGATAAGTGGGCCAACGATTCTCCTCAGAAATGAGCTACTTTACTGCAGTATCAAGAGAAGGAGTAGGAGACCGGCTAAGTAGAGAAGCCCTAGTAGGCTCAAAATCCTCACGTAAACCCATCATGAAGTGCATAAATCTACGGCGATCCCTATATTTGACAAAGAGCTCAATGTCCTTAGAACACACCAGTGGAGGATCTGCAGCAGAGAGTTGTTCCCACATAGTAGAAGTCTGAGAATAAAAATCAGAAATAGACTGACCTGTCTCTTGGCGCATTTGATAAAGCTTTGATTCAATGTGAAACTCCAAACTTGAATCATTAGTGCAGTTATAACGATCGGCCAAAAATTTCCAAACAGCCTCAGCAGTTTCAAGACGAGGAAGAAGATTATTAATGGAGGGAATAGAGGTATTGATAAACCAAGATAAGATCTTACTCTGAATACTCTCCCATTCTTCTAGACGTTCTTCATAATCATATGTTGTAACAGCAGTCTTGGAAGACTCTTCAGCAGCTGTGGCTTTGGACTTAGGGTTTGGTACTGGCTTAGGAATTGAACCAGTCACATATCTCCACAGTTTACGATCCTTGAGAAAGAAGGTCATATTCTGAGACCATGCATGATAGCTAGTAGGACCATCCAACATGATGGTGATAGGACGTATGATATCTCGTTCACTTTGTTGAGCCATAATGAAGAAAATGACCAAAAAGTGAGATTTAGATACCTCAAATGCAGAAACGGAGCCCAAAATCAGAATCTACGCGAAAAACTGAGCAAGACAGGTCCTGTTGAAAAATTTTGACTTGGTCAACGGTCAATGGTCAAAGTCAACGGTCAGGTCTGGTCCAGTCAACGGCTGACGTGTGCTGACGTGGCAATTCGCGAAATGAAGCTGGCACGTGGGGCGCGTGTAAGCGCGTGTGGCACGTGGAGGTCGTCTGGTCTGGCGCGTGGGGGCGTGTGAGTGAGAGTGACGGCACGTGGCGGCACGTGCTCGTGAGGCAGAAACATCAAGAGGCGCTGGGGGCACGTGTGAAGTGTTTTCTGGCCGTTCTTGGTTGGGTTTTGCTCGGGATTGTCTGTTCTGTCACTCAATCGCTTTGCTTTGACAATTGGATGAGCAGAACAACGAGATCCGAGAATTGCTGGGACTGTGGGCGTGACGGCGGTGACTCGCTTCTGACAGTGGCTACTGGATGAAGGCGAGGGCAGCGGAAGAACGCCGGAGATGTCCACAGGAACCAGAAAGTCAGAGGATTGGCTCTGATACCATGTTAAGAATATAAAGTGTGAGAAAGACTGAATAGTCTGTATATTGATGTGTGTAAAATAATTTACAATAGAGAGCCTTATATAGGCTTGATATGTGTACAGTACAAGTAAAAGGAGTAAACTACAAGTGCAATATACTGGGCTAAGCCCAATGGGCTAAACTAGTCTAAGCTATACACTAACAGAATTTAAGATTGTATGGTATAGTATATATACTCATGCTTTCCTCCATTCCAAACAAAGAGTTCCAATCCTCTTCTCCATTCATTCTATCCTCCTTGGTGTGCTCTGAGATTGTGTGTCTCTTCCATTATATTTGGTCTATTAGTGTTTGGGAATGTGATTATGTAAAGGCCCACCAACTTCAAAAGCATGGTATCAGAGCTAGTAGATTTGTGGTGAGAATGACATTTTCCAACTAGATGGAGTCATTTTAATTTTCATGGGTTACCATTTTTTTTTTTTTTTAATAATTGGATTATCTAAAGGTGTTTCTCAAACCCCAAAATGTGGTAGATAATGATTAGTGGTAACATGACCAAAAGAATGTTAAAGAGCATGAGAATGTACCAAGAAGTTTGGGATGAATCTGCTCATGCAGTCTATTTCTCCAATTTTCGTCTCACATAAGGATTGTACGTGGAAGAATCCCACATAGCAAGCTTGGAGAAAAAAGAATCCTACAATTTCTCACTTATGTTTGTTTAGAAGCATTGCATATATGCATGTACCAAATCAAGAAAGGTCCAAGCTTGATAATTATAGTGAGAAGTATGTGTTTATTGGTATGATCCAAGCTCTAAGGGTTATAAGTTGTGAAATTCAAGCACCAAAAATCAGTTGGGATGTGGAATTTGATGAAGAATGCATATGGAATTGGAGCACCCAAGAAGAAGAAAAATATCAATTGTTTCCCTTTATTTAATGAAGATGAGCAAATGAATGAAGTTCTAGATGAGCTTCCACTCCACCTTCATCACTAGCATCCCCTATTTATGAAAGTTCATCTTCAAAATCATCACTATAAGGAATCTAGTGAAAGACTAAAGAAATTGAGATTTTTCATGGAAATTGAGATTTTTCAAGGAAATTGAGATTCTAGTCAATGGAGAATATAGATGATCTCTCTCTCTCTCTCTCTCTCTCTCTCTATCTCTCTAATAATTTTTGCAAGATTTGAAATGGAAAAATGCTAAAAATATATTATAAAAGGTTACTGGACATTTATTTGTACCTTCACTTTAGTCTTTCTTTTCAAAATTCATTGCTACAAGAAGTTATGTTGGAATTTTCATGTGTGACTAGTGTTGTTAGTTGAGTAGTGAAATCCAAGATTGGATACCAATGAGAATGAGTGCTTAATATAGTATAATTGGAACAAAACTTATTGGGTTAAAATTCTTGGTTAAGTGGTGTCCGTATATGTTATATTGACCCCTTAATTGGAGTCTCCCCTATTGGAAATTAAATGATTTTACAATGAAAGAACAGAGTAATATGGAAAACAAACAAAAAGTTGGATAACTTGGAGGCACAATAAATTTCTTTCCTTAGACAAATTTTCCCCCGCTCATAATAGCTTAATTTTGCATATTTATATCATTATTAGAAAGCACTATCATATATATTTTGAGGTAATTCATACATTTTATATTTGGTTTTCATATAATGTTGAATAATTGATTTTGTGCTCAATTGAATTCTAATGCGTGAAATAATTTTTTTAGGGGAACGGAATTATATGAATGGATTTGTGCAAAGAAGAGGGCAAATGGACTTTGCTTTTACAGGGCCATAATGAAGTTAAAGAAGACCAACCCAATTTCCTTTGATTCCTTACTCCAATTGGACTCAAATTTAATAATTGGGTTTAAGAATATCATATTTCTATAAGTTTTTCTTCCCAAATTTTGACTAGACTCACAAGATTTGCAAAACTAATGAGTGTCTTTAAACATGTTAGGCCAATAAAAACAACATTGCAAAATCTTTGCAACAACTTTCCTTGAAAAAAAAATTGCCTGCACCGGCTTCATTATGACAAAAGGAGATGACACTAAAAATTTCATTGTTAGGGACATATCTTCCAATTATTTGGTATGGACGGTACTTAAATATAAGGGTGTGTAGAAAACCCACTTACCCGCCAAACCTAACTCAACCTGTCGAGTTGGGTCGGTTTTTAAGGCTTGGTGGGTTGGGTTGGATTACAAATTTATTTTATAGCGGGTCGAGTTGGGTTTGGGTCATAAAATTACAAACCCGCCAAACCCGACCTGACCCACCCATATTAAATATATATTTAATAATTTTTTTTTAAAATCAGTTGTAGGGAACTTATATATATATATATATATATATATATAGATATATTATTTAATATTTTTTTAGGAAAACCAGCTATAGAGCCGCACTTCCTCGGTTCCTCCTACTAATACTAATTTAATATATATATATAATATTATATAATTAATAAATTTTTTTAAATAACCAGTTTTTCATATCCTATATAAAAGCCAATTAATTCACACAAACCCTAATAAATTACTATTGTTGTTTAGGCATTAGTATTGTTTGCCTTTGAGGAGTTACATTGATACTAATCTTTAGGTTTTTTTAATACATTAATATATATATTTTTTTTCTATTCAATTTAATAATAATAATAATAAAATTGTCAAACCCATGGGTTCAACCTGACCCAACCCAACCCATGTGAGTTGGGTTGGATTGGGTTGGACTAATGTGATAGGTTGGGTTGAGTTGAATTTTTTTTTTACCCACCATGGTGAGTTGGATCAAAAAAATCCCCTCAACCCGACCCATGCACACCCCTACTTAAATAAATAAGGATCATCATAGAAAAATTGTGTTCCTCAACAATGAAGCGTTTCTTATCTTGAGAACTCCAGTGAGATGGTGTTTTGCCTATGACAAGAAAATTGACAATATTAGCATACCAAGGCAAAGTAGAGATGGAAAACAATTGTTCATCAGGGAATAAATCCCTAATGGGAAATGCATCCATAGATTTATTAAAAGTAAGGCTAGACAAATGGTCTACCACCACATTTTCCACTCCCTTTTTATCTTTGATGGTGATATTAAATTCTTGTAGTAGAAGAATCCATCTAATCAACCTTGGCATTGCATCCTTATTTGAAAGAAGATAATTTTGATAGGTTATGCTTTTTACATAATATTTATGTTGGTTGTATTCCATAACAAAATGTGTTGTAATTTCATTAATTTATTTTCTTATATTTATGGGATTTAATTATAACGGTTTTAGTTTTAAGTGGAGAAAATTTGATCAAGATAGTTGAATTCATGATTGGTTTGGGATTGCAGAACCTGCGAAAGGCCATGTGCGGAGCACATGTGGAAGTTCAAGAGTCAAGATGTCTCACTAGTAACTCACAACTTGGCCAACTTGTGAATGACCTGCAAGAAACTCTGACAGTTGGGATTTTAAGTTGGACTCTCCTTCTCTTCACCCACACTATATATACCCTTATTACCCACAAAATTGTATGGAGACTATCAGATAGAAAACCCTAGAAATTAAGGTCTTCACAACACCCACCTTTTAGAGAGAGATACTTATCCTTAATTGAGAATTGCTTAGTAGTTTTTTCTCTTCCCCTCTCCTATTGTTATATCTTGGAAAGAGATTTCACCCAAAGATAACCCACACCCATTCAGAGTGTAGAGAGTAATTTACAGCTTGGGAAGCATTCGGTTTGTGTCAAAATAAGTCAATGAGGCTTGGTGGTGAAATCGGGGAAGCTAGTCAAGACAAAACTCTAAAAAGTCCGTTGATAGCTAGAGCTTGAAGTGCTCAATTACTTTGGATAAATTAGGCTTGGATAGTCCTTTTGGTATCCTTGTACAAATTATTCACTAGTAGATCATTTCGGCTTGGTGGGCCGCAAAGAGGTTTTTACACCAAGTTCTTTAGTTTCCTCTTTGATAATACATCGCGTGTTATCAAAGGATTGTTATTCTTTTCCCTACTGCCCTTTACATATTTTCCATGCACATATATGTTCATCCATTCAATTTTTGAGTGCTTTGATTAATTAATTTGCTAGTCATGTATATTCCACATTAAGTGTGTTTAGATTAAAAATAATTAAACCAAAATTAACATTTTGGGGTCTAAACTAACTCTAGTATTTATACTAGTGAGCTTTTAATAGGTATCAGAGCGAGTACACTTGTTTTTGTTTAATTACCTCAGTGTGATCCTTGACCCTATGTGTTAATTGCCATGGATAATGCTTCTTTGCATGTTGTTGATGATGTTGAATGTAACATGCCATGTGTTTGTGAAAATGCCTCTATGAGTGTTTATTCTCATGCTTGTTATGATACGTTGCATGACTCCTTGGGTGGTGTTAAAATTGTTAATGTCAAACTCTTGAAGAAAAATGCTTTGAAATTTGAAGAGAAATTCAGCAAGTTGTTCGTGAAAATGATGATTTGATTGCTAAGCTCAATGAATCCAACAAATTGGTTGAAATGTGTAAGAAACTTACTGAACATTCTCCTGAAAAATTAAAAAAGTTTGAATGTTTGGACTTAGATGCTAAACTTATTTTGTTTAACAAACTTGTTAATGATCTTAAATATGAAAATGAATCTCTGAAGATGCATACCAAGTGTTTGATTGTCAAACCTAATGATAAAAAGGAAGAAAATCTTTGTTACAATCTTTTTTGTGAAACTCAATTTTGTGCCTATTATGAGTTCTATCTCTAAAGACAAATTTGTGTACATACCTCCACATAAAAGAAATCATAAATTAGAGAGAAAAGCTCTTAAATCAAAACCTTTGTTTAGGCCTCATCCTAGGGATTTCCATGGATCTAAATCCGTTCCTACTTGCCACCATCCCGGTGTGATTGGTAATATAAGACCCTAATGTTCTCTCACTCACCAGGTTTATGTTTGTAGATGAGGAAGGGGTTTACAAAATCTCTATCAATACAATGAGAGAGATGGAGAAGAAAGATGAGAACTTGATTTTTCTCAAGGAAAAGCTCTCTCTTTTCATAAAAGTGCTTGGCACACCTCACAGTTGTGTACATGCATGTGCTAGAAAATGTGCAGTGGATAGGTGTATAGCAGAGTACAGAGATGGTGCAACTCGCCCCCTAAGGTCAAGAGGTGCATGTCTACACTCTCATTGAAAGTACCTACCACGTGGATCTCGAGGGCAAGCTAGGTCACGAGCAGGTCGCCTTCCAAGTTATGAGATCACTGGTTGATGTTGCTTCAAATCTTCAAGGAGAGGCTCAAGCACTCTACCCCAAAGTACATGAAAACCCAGAAAATAATACATCAACATTAAAAGCATTACAAACAAACGTTTGTCACTGAATTAAGCCAATAATAAAACATTACTTCTCAATCTCCTCCTTTGGCTATTCTATGACAAAACACACCTATATATACGGACTCTAGACTTAATGTGTGTTGGAAACTTGAGACTAACAAAGGACTCACACTAAAACTCTAAAGACTAAAACCAAGAACTTGAGCTTAGAAGGCCAAAAATATATTGACCCCTAGTGATAAATTAACCAATTAATTTAGCCAAGTGAATTAATTAAGTTAATTAACATGCAAAACGCATGGTAGCACAAACAAATCACCAATTAAACTAAGTATGCAGCGGAAAATAAATTGACACAGTGATTTGTTTTCGAATGGGGCGGTGGTCGAGGGTGGTAAGGATGACTTTCTGCTTGTTCTTTCTCATACCAGTGTCATTAGTTGGAAATAGAAACACTAACACCATATTCAATAAGAAACAAAAATTGGAGGTTCAGCAGCAATTGAAGCGCCTTAACAAGTATGCTCTTAAATCCATTGAGGTTATTAATCACTTCATATAACATGTTTGTGTTCTATATTTTATTTTCTGCCTTAGTCTTAGAAGAGTCATTCACTTTTGTGGGTTGTGGTGTCTTCGTAAGTCCCATGTACAATAGCAGTGTAATTTTATTACGATAGTGAGAATTCAGACTAATATCTATGTACGTGTGTTAAGAAAATGTATTTGATACAGAGCCCGGATGGAGATATAATCGACTGCATAGATATAAACAAGCAACCAGCTTTTGATCATCCTTTGTTAAAAAATCACACAATTCAGGTAACTAGTTTAATTAAGTAAATTTCATTTGGTATCACAAGTAATTTGATACTTATTGTATGTATGGTATGGGCTGGGTTTGCATTGGTATTTATGCTGAATGCAATAGATGAGACCAAGTTCTTACCCAGAAGGGTTTTCATTCAATGAGAGCAACGGCGTCTCTTCAAACTCAGAGCCCAAATTGACTCAGCCATGGCACTTGAATGGAAGGTGCCCAGAAGGAACAATTCCCATAAGAAGAACTAAAGAAGAAGATTTATTAAGGGCAGGCTCTGCAACAAATTATGGAAGGAAAAAACAACATTCCATCCCTAATGCTAATTCCGTTGGAATTACCCATGATGTAATATTGAATTTTTAATCAATATTATTAATAGGTTTGAGCTCAACAGTATCTACTATAATGAAGGACTCAAATCGACATTCACAGCCTTTGTTTTTCTGGTTAAGTTTCTAGCATGCATTGCTTTCTGAGGAAGGAGATAAGTACCATGGAATGATGGCAAATATGAACGTGTGGAATCCCCATACCCAGGAAACAAATTAGTTCAGTGTGTCTCAATTCTGGATAGCAGCTGGTGAACATGATCAAGATCTCGATACCATTGAAGCCGGCATTGTTGTATATATAATTTCATCATCATCATCTTTTCTTTTAGGCGCATGCTAAACAATTAATCTATATCATATACTTTTTTTTTTTTTTTGATACAAGATAGAATTCTACTCTAGCCTAATCTAAGTGTATATGTGTGTGAAACTCCCTCCTGGAGACTTGAACCCCGGCCCTTGCCCCCCACACCCCACAAGCACTTATACTTGTGGAGTGACCATCGCACCAAGGGAGTGCGGTGGTATCTATATCATATACTATATATAGTAGTAGACACTGAGAGAAAGTTGATTCCTACAATTAAGGAGGTGATGACAAATAGGATAACTATCCATCTAAAATTCAGCCACGTGTTACTTTAAATTTAAAGATACATTATGATGTTTAGCAATGCTAAAACACCATTTAAAAGCCTCCTTATAAATAAAAAAATTAACTGGTTACAATACTATGCACACAGAGAGATAGAAATAGAGAGAGAGATGCGATAAGGCCTGGGACACGAGAAAGAAACAGAAAGAGGCAAACGGTAAAAACTACATTGATTGGGCAAAAGAAATCAAAAAGTTTCAAAACAAGATTTCGCAAACGCTGTTTCTCAAATTTTGATCTTAGATACCTTTCTTAGTTTCCACTAAATCTAAGATCAAAATTCAGAGACGTTTTCCATTCTATTTTTTTCCCGAAATAAGGAGGAAGGAAGATGAAGCGGCCTTCAACATAAGCACGAAAAAAACCTTTCCCATGAACTCTTGATATCAGACCATTCTTTCTCAGTAATTTTCAACTAATCTCTTACCCTATTGTCTTCAATTATGTTTGCTGTCAATGTAGGGAAACAACCTAGAAGATCAAATTCAAACTGAATTGTTATTAGGAATTTTCTATTTCTGGGTTTTGTATTAAATTTTAACTGAATTGTTATTAGGAATTTTCAGTTTCTCGGTTTTGTTCCTTTGCTTTCATGAATTTCAGTTTCATATTTTGTTTTGTTTTGATTTTTTTTTTTTTTTTTGGCTTGCTATCTGGGTCATTAGAGAAGAGAGAGAACTGTTTTGGTACAACCCAAAAACCAACCCCCCCCCCCCCAAAAAAAGAAAAAGAAAAAAAGCTAGAAAGGGAGTTCGCAAGAGGGAGAGTTCACTGGCCATATGCCTGCCAAAGTAAAGTCCGATCTCCCACTACTATCAGACTCCTGTGACCTTACGGTAATTTTTTTTTTTTTTTCATTATTAAAATTTATGGATTTGGTTGTATACTTATATTTGGTTCGATTGATATCGATTTAGATGTTTGGGTTAAATTTGATTTAATTCTTATCCTCACACATGTTCACAAAAAATTTACTTTTAACTTTTAAAAACCCACACCAGTTCAGTATGTAACCACTCTATCTGCCTTCTTATATATTGTTTCTTCTCTTCAATTTCCCCCTTTTTCTGTTATGCTCTTTTTCCTCTACGATGAGAAACCCAGATGCTTGAAGAGAAAGAACAGAGGCATGCCTTCACTAGCCTACCGCCACCGGTCAGCCAGCAAAACCACTACCAGTAAAACTAATTTCTTTCGTTTTCCCCTTTTAGTTGTAGTGTTTTGGATTTTATTTCTTAATATTCTTCTCCTTTTGAGTGAAAATTTGTTTGTGTAATTTGGGTAGCTCAATTTCTTTTTCCTTCCACCCTTGATGTTCACACAGTCACACTACCGTATTGCATTGCTAAAAAAAAGTAAAAACCCAATATTGCAACATTTGCCGTGTTTTTATTTCCTTCCACTAATTTGACAGAGATATAATTTTACCATTGTACATTTTGATTTAGACTATTTTCCAGATTATACCATGTTTGCTTTGGTGATATGAAAACTTTCTTTTGCTTTTAAGAGGTGCAGAATCAAACAAATGTTAGACATGTTGCATTGTAGGAACAGTTCAATGTGCCAATAAGTTGTGTGTTTCTTTTTTAATTCTTTTTATATATAATAACAATCGATAATATCTTAGACATTGAAATTTTGTGCAAACCATGCGTTTGACAAAATGATTTACTTAGTCTTGCATTAGTTTATATCCACTCCATGGTTTGTGCCTCTTGGTTTTAGTTGCCATTGGTCATTGCATTTTTTTCTAATGTGCATTTAGGCATTCTATGTCAACAACATAAGTAGCAATTTAGTACACTATACACTAGAACTTTCCATCATCAAAACCCAAGTTCCGCAATTGGATTTTGAATTTCCCTATACTAGAACAATATGAAACAACAACTCCAAGTGTTTGTTAGTTTTTGATGGTCTGTTTTTCACTTAAAGCTATCTTTATACTTTAATTTCTTTCATTTTAATTATACATACTGCATATATATTTCTTAACAATGCCTTATTTTTAATTATACCTGTTTGAAATTTTCATTATAATGTCTCTATCATGTCATAGTAACAGTACTATGTAGTTGTTGTGGGGTAGAAATCAGAACAAATCTACCTGAAAGGTTTCTATTTGCCAGATTTCCAATTCCAAAAGAAAACACCATTGCTTTTACTTCCCATGTGCCACACCACCTGAAGCAATTTACAATATTCTGCTCATCAATTTCTCTCTCTATATATGCCTTTTAAATGAAGCAAGTTCAACAATTTTTAGTTTTGTCTGTAAATACAAGTTCTATATAAAGTTTTTTTTTTTTTTAATAAATGGTAGGACATTGAGAAATATAAGTTCTTTATGAATGTTCAATCAGATTTCTCATCATTATGTAATTCCTTTCAGGAGGCAAGATTTAGCAGCAAAATTTGTGCCATCTTTTTAAAATCTAGCAAGAATTGGCTTTTGAGATTAATTTATGATTAGTTTATTGTTATTTTACAAAAGAAACACAGTTGCCTGTAATTTGCATAAACAATTAATGAAATAGAATTAAAAAAATAAGTTCTGTAGTTACATTCAAAACTATAGATACTGAACAATTATTGAATTTTGATGTAAGGGGGTGTATTCTGCTGCATTTAGAGTCAGTGATTCAGTGTTATTCTATTTTAGTTTTGCTTGAATAATTTGAACAATTACCTCAAAAAAAAAAAAAATCTTTAGTTTTGCCTCTTCCTCATTTTAAAAAAAAAAAAAAAAAAAAAAAAAAAAACTTACGTTGTAGACTTGGTGTTGATAATGGAAGGAAACTCATTTCTCTCTCTCTCCTTAATATTCAGCATCTAGGCTCGGTATTTAGTTTGGCCTTTCTTTCCTCCTTTACTCCTTTGTCCCTTTTATTTATGAATCTCTAAGTCTATGATAATATTTACATTAGATTACATTTTACTTAAGAAGTCTTTTCTATGCTTAAATTGGCTTTAGAAGTCTTGCTGATGCCTTAAAAACCTTCAAGGAGTCACCATGAAAGAAAACTTTTACAAATCCCCATTTCTATAAAAAAGAGCGAATCCCCCATGTCACTTTCTGCCTTCTTTATCCTACACCTGAGCATGTGAATCTGTTTCCAACTACTAAAGCTCAGAATGACCTGTTTTTGATGCTGTCTTCCAGATCTTGCATATTTGTTTGCTGCCTCCTAAAGCTTGCAATCTCTGTAGTTCTGTACCTTTATAATGCACCTGAGCATGTGAATCAGTTTCCGACTATTAAAGATTGTGAAGGATGTAGTAGTTAATTCTTTTGTTACTATTTTTGTGAGGGAGATAGAAATATGTAGGTCAACCCTTCTATCAAGCTAGCTTCCTGCCAACATGTACCTTCCAATCACTGACTCACCAAGACTGCTAATAGTGAGTTTTAATCTTTATTTTTAAATTTGTGCATTAAATATGATCTTTTTTCCCCTAAATATGTTTTTTGTTCTTTGTGAGATGTATAGGTGTTGCTGCATTTGGATTATTTAGAAGTCATATAGGCATGGCTTTATGCATAAATTTGTGATGTTTCTTTTGCCGCTTTTACATGTTTGAGCTTTTGACATCTTATTTTTAGATTAAATGATCTATGAGGTTTTTCCCCTTTATGTATGTGTGTGTGTTTAATGTACTGTATGTGTTCTATATACTTTCAACCTCAACAATCTCATTCGAAGTGTTGGCAGTTGCAATTTGGAGAACTTAGTCTACCAAAGGATTTAGTTGCTGGGTTTTGAGTTGAATGTATTTGTAGGCAGTTCTTTGATAAGATTATATGCAGTAGTGATTGCAACAATAATGTATGGTGTGTGTTTGATAAAATGCTTGCCTTGAAAAGATTATGTTATGTAGAATATTTTGCTAAATGGTTTACTTATTGTAGTAATTCTCTACAACTTTTTTTGAAATCAAATTAGTATGTGCATGAAATGCTTACTTATTAGATTAATAATATATTGTTAGTGTTTAATTGGAAGAAAAAACTAAGCTTGCAATTGATCCAATCAAACTTATCCAACATAAGCATTTCTGCAGTGGATGCAACTATTAGGTTCTAATAATGGACTTATGTTCAAGTTTTGTACAAGCTGCCTCGAGGTCCACTTAAGTTTTTTTGCCAAAGATATATGGTTATTTATATTTGTATAATTGGGGCACGTGAGGATTGATCTAAAAGTATGTTCGTAATCAGCTATATGTTCTGATTCAATAGTTACAGAATATGGCCTGCATGATTGAATTCATGGCCTATGGGACCAATGTTAGAGTTAGATTTTGGCCTTATTTCCAATGTTAACCATGCAATTCATTTTGCTATGAGTTTTCCTTAATAAGTTATTGATAGCATGGTCCTTAAAAAATTAACTATTTTTAAATTTGTGATTACCCCTTCCTACTGCTTGCAGTTCATTTGTACGGCCATGTTGTAGTTTTTGAAAGTTTTTGAACACCATGGTTGGTAGCCCAAAAAAAAAAAAAAAAAAAATCAAAGTTATGCAGAAGGTAGAAGTGTTTAAGAATATGAAACTGCCTTGAGTAATGTTTCTTTTTTGAGAATTTTGGTTAAGAAGGCCAATGATAGGAGGGTTTAAACCTTTCTCTGCAATTAAGGCCATTGCAACATGTAGGAAAACTCCCCACTTAAAAATCTGCCACTTTGTTCCGTTTCTTCTTTCTCCTCCAGGTTTGTATCAGTTTGTTTTATATTTTCCTTTTGTTTTTATGTAATTAGTAATGTATTTCATATATTATAATTGTTTTCTTAATTTTGTAATCACTATGAAATTAGAGGGTGGGAGAGAGACTAACTCTAACTATGATATAGGTCAAAGATTAATGAAAATGTTGGGCAATGATAGCATCATCTTTAGAAAGAGCATGAAATTCAGTAACTTATCACTATGTTTAACTATTTGATTCCATGAAATTTCAGGTCAATTGAGCCACAAGTGAAAGGAAAAGATTTACTCTGACTATGATATTGCTTTAAGTCCTTTCTCTTTTGGGTTTGTTTTCTACTAAATTATCTCTATCTTTTTCTTTATCTTTTTTATAATTCTTTTGTTAGCATTGTATAGATTTTCATTATTAACATAAAAAAGCATTGCATTAAAGTTACCTAATATATGTGTTAGATGAAGATGACGTTGCCACTATCATTTTTGTGCAGCAATTGGTTATATGATTTTATTTCTAGGTCACAAATTTCATGTCTTCGATTATTAATAAAGTCAAAAATTGCCAAAATCAAAAGATGAAAAAAAAAAAAAAAAAAAACAAATAAAGGAAAGTCAAAGAAAGAAAAAGAAAATGAAAAATTGAAGGGTAGACAAAATAATAGTTGTTATAGGTGTCATAGAAATTGCAAAAATCATCCTGAGTTTGAGTCACATTTATAAGTCTTGAAGGTATTTTATGTGTCTTGATATAACTCCAACAAATGATATTTTAAGGATTACAAGGACTTTTGTCATTAGCAGAACCTATATTATATTTTAATTACTCACTTAAAAAAATAAAAATAAAACATATTAAGTGGCTTTCTTGGTAGATTTCTATTGATAATTGTTTGTTCTAAGTTTATTTTAAATTTATGAAATTCTATGTTTGGTATTTTTTGTTTTTGTTAGTACCATGGGTTAAAAATGTGACAAAATGAATGTGTAGAACCTTTGAACATTTGGATTCACCTATGCAAAAAAATTGCAGTGGTGTTGGTGGTGAATACGAGTTTAGCAGTTGATTTAATTATGTTCAAGTTTTATTTCATAACTCTTGCCTTCAAAGACTATTTCAACATGATTGCGATTATATTGCATTAAAGGTTAGTTTGTTTGGCTCCAATGAAAAGACATGTCTATTTTAATTCAATGTAATTTGTCAAGCTTCTCTGTAAATACCACCAAATTTTGGATTGTGAAGACTGAAAGTGAAGCTGTTGGAAAATATTGGACCAGTTCTAGGAATAACGAACGCTAGCTAACTTAAGAATTTTTAATCCTATGTGATAGAGAAACGAAGGGAAGAGATTAAGTTTCAAATAAATGTTGTTAGGACAACTCTTAACACAAGAGGAAAATTTTTTATAGATTGATTTTATTAGCCAAGTTTCTCTCCTACTTATTTCATACTTCAATAACTATATTCTCTCGAACCCAAAACCTTTAAAAAAACCTTGAACCAATTAGTTATAACTTATGAGATTTCAATTAACATTTTTTTTTCTAAATTATGTGTTGATGCCAGGTTATGTCTATCTTTTAGAAGAACACTTGCACATTAGTATCATTATCTAAACAACTAACCATCTACCTCCTTCCATATTTTACCATCACATTAAGTATAATATATTAAGTTGATTTTTTTCTAAGTCATAAAATGATCCCGCGCATTGCGCGGGTTAAACGCTAGTATTACTAAAAGCTGAAGCGTAGCGTTTAATGCTGTTGTTCTCACATTGCGCCATATCAGCTACCACGTCATTTTTTTTTTAAATATAATTTGTCCTACAATTTTAAAATGGTTTTTACAATTTTCAACCCTATAAATGCAGTCCATTACTTATTTATTTACTTCCACTATCACCCTATAATAAATCTAGTCCACTACTTATTTATTTACTTCCACTATCAACCTATAATAAAACTGTATAATTAATTCAGCCACTTCTTATTTATTTAGTTCCACTATATATCAAGCCCAATGCAAAACCTTTTCAGTTCAGTTTTAGGGTTTTGTGTGAGCCTTTTCAGCTTAAAGGAGAAGGGGAAAAAAAAATGTTGAAGCCTTTCAAGCTTTAGGGTTTTTTTTTTTTTTCCCAATTTTCCTATAATTGTTTTTAACATTTATTTTTTTAATATTTACACTTTTCCAACCTTTCTCTCTCCTATGCCATTTCATCTCCCCACTACTTCTTTAATCTTTCTCCCTCCCTTACCTTTTCATCTCTCCACCACACTCTACATTAATATCATTCTTCTTCTTTCCCTTCATCTTCATTTATTTGTCTTTTCTTATTCACACCCTCTTACTATAAATTTGTCACTTTCTCTTCTATTCTATGCATAGTTTTCCCTTACAAAAAAAAAAAAAAAAAAAAATGGTTCTCTCTCTCTCTCTAAATTTTTTGGTGGATTTTTTTTTTCTTGCATCTCTACTTTAGGTTGATAATTTTTTAAATTCTTTAAAACTCTATTTTGGGTTAATGCGATTTAGTTTTGTTTTTAAAATTTTTGTTGTTGTTTTATTTATTTATTTATTTATTTATTTATTTTATTGTCAAATGTTATCCAATTGCATTCTAAAGAATTAAATATAACATATAAAAATATAATATTATTCTATTACATAGCATGATTTGGATAATTTGGTATTTATTCCGTTACATAGCGTGATTTTTTATAGTACTCAATTTAGGTGTTAAACTATGAGACTTTACTAATTTTTGTTTATTTTCTAATCCTTTGTAGTGGACAAAATACTCTTAATAGTTGTATTAGAAATATTCTATAATGCCATTCATTTAAAGAAAAGTAAAGGTTAGCGAAATGAAAATAATTGGATAGGTTACAAATTTTAACTTTTGCAATTTTAACAATGCATGTATTGAAATTTAATTCTTAGATTTTTCTAATAATTGTTTATTTGATAATATGTTTTGGGTGGCCGCAACAAATTTGTAAGGAGATCTAAAATATCTTGGGGAAGTTATCCTTACTACCCTTCCCAGATAAGACTCTGCACCTAACAGAGCCGTATTCTGCAGCTTTATCAACCATCCCCAACAATTCTGGGATTGGACTGATGGGACAAATGTCAGCCTTGTAAAGGTTGACCCTACACGTGGACGAAGGATAGCGAACGCAGGCTAGTATAAAAGAAGAAGTAAGTGAATCTGGTAGGGGGGGATCCTACTTCCAAAAGAGAAAGACTCCATGGGTGAAAACACCTGAACAACATATGCACATCACAGAGAAAACCCACCGTTGGGTAACCGGAGTAAGACCTCAATGGTCCTCGGATCAAGTCCGAGGAGCCCAATCTCATAGGATGCGACGCTGTGGGGCTTAAATGTTCGAACCCAACTCCTTTTTCTACAGGAATTCCTCTAAAACCAAGACCGGAACATCGCCCCGTGACCAAAGCCAAGCTTTTCAAGCCCACTCTCTACAAATCATATTGTGAGGGATCTTTCATGTGCAAGCCCAACAACATTATTGGGCCGCAAAAGAATCGTGTCCCTACATTAAGTTTTATTAATTTTTTTTAGTTTATGTTTTTTTGGTATTTTGGATTGTTCCTATATTACATTTTTTATCGTTTCTATAATAAATAAAAATATAATTGCGAAACACATTACTCATTATTAGATTAGTTTAAATTGTAAAAAAGAATTTAATAAAACCATTATAAAAATAATTATCACACGCAACGTCCAGATTCGAGACTAGTTACTAATAATTTTCCTTCTTTTTTTTTTTTTTTTTTTTCACAAAATTATTTTCTGTGGAAAAACAGGTGTACGAAGATCTATATGGAGATTACCAAACTAAACTCGTCACGTATTGGATTGTATGTGTTTTAATATTTGACTTACCTTCCAGCACGAGCCATGTTTATATATATATTACTAGTTATAGGCCCGTGCGTTGCACGGTTTTATGAAAAAACTTACAAAATAAATGTATAAATAATTATATATTTTAATAGATTCAATAAAGATAAAAGAAAAAATTATCAAGTGTAAATAATTATTTCACTAAAATAAGGGGTAAGATTTCTTCCTAAAACTAAATTAAATTGATAATTCCAAATTGAATTTTAAATTGATAATTATTTTTAAAAAAAAAACGTACTAAACAATTGATAAATCTAAAATTAATATAATCTTGATAATATTATAAATTAAAATTAAAGTTGATAATTCAAGAATACACGTGTAGAACATCTTGATAATTTGATGTAACATAAAAATCAAATAAGAAAATTGTTAAAATTAATCTATTAATTCTAAGACCCTAACCCTAAGCATATAAATTAGATCAAAGCTAAGAAAATTAGTTTAAACAAAAGGCAATTAATACACAAAACCTAATCAATTTAATAAAAACAAAATACAAAAACAAATGAGCCTTTAAAAAGTTGACAATGTTTTCAAATGTTTTGAATTCATTAATTAAAATCACATGAAGACAAAAAACCAATAATAACACTAAAGAAAATAAATAAAATGAAAATAATAATAATAATAAAAGAAGAAAGAATGCATACTTGCATTGTCATGAAATTTAGGCATTCACATATTGAAATAAGCTTCACTCCAAAAAGGATATATAGGGTTATATATATTAGTAGAGTTCAATTTTAAATATAATTCATTTAAATTTGATTGAAATTAAAGATATCTAATCAATGTGTTTGTTTTTATCCCATAAAAATTGGAATTAAAAAAAGGTCATATGAATAGAATGGAAAAAAAAAAAAGAAAAAGAAAAAGAGTTTATTCAACATAACGTAACATATAAAAAATTAACATATTAAAAAAAATTAAAAAAGAGAGAGAAAGAGAACGTGATTGATAGCTTTAAGGAATTTTGATATATATATATATATATATATTTTTTTTTTTTTTTAAATGTAAGCAATGTAGAAATTATCAAATTATTGGAGATATATACTATTTCTTGGGATAGATTTATATTAATCACCTCTTGAAAATTTGGATTGTGTTTATCCCTTAATAATCAAGTTTTGTAGCTTGATATTAGGATAAAATAATATTAATTTAATAATATTAAAATTTTGAAAATTTAGATGATAAATATTATCTAAATTAAATTTTTATGTGTTGAATATTATCCCCTAATTTAAGAAATATATCCTAACAAATAAAAAATAATGTTAATTAGATGATAAATATTATCTAAATTAAATTTTTGTATGTTAAATATTATCCCTTAATTTATGAAATATATCCTAACAAATAAAAAAATAATGTTAATCTAATTTTATTTAATGATAAAAATGAATTAGAGTCCTGATAGTATAATATTCATTTTTAATTCTTTAAAAATCTAAAAATTCAATAAAATTTCTACAATTTGGTGAAGCCACGTGGCGCAACCACGGCTTGCAAGCCCAACTTTTATTATATATAATATGATTTCATTTTTATAAAGTGTCTTTTTTTTTTCTTTTTTCTTTTTTTTCATTGCTGTAGGTTGATGCATATCAAATCACAGGTTGCTTCAATCTCCATTGCCTTGGCTTTGTTTAAGTCGACAACCAGATCGCGGCGGGTGCAACCGTCACCCCTTATTCCATCTATGGTGGTACCCAACGTACACTCGAATTCTATGTTTATAAGGTAGTACAATATTTCAATTTAATTACTTTATCAAATACTTTTACTTTTTGGATACACATAGTAAGATATGTTTGAAACTCTTCTGCTTTTAGTTGTAACAGTGTACGTTTGAAATTCTTGTTACTTGGTTTATGTATTCTTATATACAAGTTTTTAAATTTAAAATTTTAATTTTTTTTTCTATAAACAATTTATTTTTACCTAACTTATTTTTTAAAACAGTGAATTTAAATGTCCACGTTGTTTTGCACAAAAAGATTCATTTTTTTTTTTTTTTCTCTTTCATTAGTCTTTACACCTTCATTTATCATTCAAAATATTACAAACTGATTTGCATGACATGTACAAATGAAGTAGGACATTAATGGAAATGGAGACTGGTGGTTGAAAATTGTGCAAATATTGGCCATCTTCCTTATTCTCGCTCCTGTCTAGTAGCGCTTCAACGGTTCAATGGGGAGGAGAGGTGAAAAACTTAAAGAAAGATGGGCAGCAAACCACAACACAAATGGGCAGTGGCCATTTCCCTGAAGAAGGGCCTGGCAAGGCAAGCTTCTTCGATACACTCAATGTTATTGATAGTAAAACAATTCTCAGACGTCCCTGGAACAGTCGGACAATGGTAACGAATCCCAATTGCTATAATATCATAAATTCTAGAGACTACTTTTATTATGGTGGTCCTGGTAGAAACCCCAGTTGTCCATGATCATTTAGATTATTGTTTCAAAATAAGGAGAAAGAGGGAAACATACGAAGAGGGGAACCATTTTCTTGTTTGCTTCATGTCACACTGAAATATTGAAATATTGCTTCATGTCACAATAGTAAATAGAAATATTGTAAAGATTGATTAAAAGGGTCTCTCTCTCTCTTAAATAGATATTAATCTTTTTTAAGCCTTGTGGATTCTTCATCATAAAGAAATGGGAGTTTAGTCATCACCATTCTTATGAGATCCTAGTGCTACCCGCCCATGGCAAGGGGCATGTAGCATTCTGTATGCTGACACACTAATGCTAGCCTCCTACTTTTGCCACCTTATAGCCTTTTTTCGTCTTTTTTTTTTTTTTTTAATTTTTTTAATATTTTATTTTTTATAAATTTCTGGCGCGATATTCACACTATTGTTTGGAGGCCTTTGAAGCTCCGTTTTCTTCAAATGTTATACTCACAGAAAGCACTAGATGTCTAGTTTCTAACAGGTCTAGCCTCATTCAATTTAGACCTACAACTATCGAGATATCACGCTTGAAACAAAGGTGACGCAGTGCTAAAATGTTTTTGACGTTTTTTCTAGAAAAATCCATATCTTCCAATCGAGAGTAGATATCATCGAGCCCTCTTGATAATAATTAGCTAAGACCTTGTTCATCAAGGTGGTCCAACCTCTAATTCCAGTTCTTGCCCAATTGATATAGTTTATTGTGCGGAGTTGGGTTATAAGCTGTTAGGTTACCTTAAAAAAAACAGTGAAGATTTTATTAGGTTTTTCAATATTTTGCTGATATCTCATTTGTTTTAACTCTATTTTGGCCCGTAAACTATCATTTTGAAAGAAAAATATGCCCTACGAGAAGGTTCAAAATTCAATACGATCCAATGGTTGGATCAAAAAGTCAACTTTTTAACCATACCCAATTGGGGTTTCAATCTTAATTGCTGTAAAATGGATTTTTCAATCATTGACATTTTTCGATTCACCATTCAAACATTTTGTATTTATTTTCACCCTTTTTGGCTTTGGAATTCATGATTTTGTACCTTTTTTCAATTTGTTTGTTTTTATGGTCTTTATTTTGACCCGTGAATTGAAGCTGGACAAAGTTCGGTATCAGCAATATGTAGTAATGTTAATTTTTTTAAAGGAAATTGTAGCCTTAGGCTACAACTATGTTTATAGCTAAAACTTTGTCCATTTGTTTATACAAAAGACAATTATCTATGTGGCAGACTGTGATTTACCATTTTTTCTATATCACTCACAATCAATCACATAAGAAAGTTGAAGAAAAGGGTCAGGAAAAGGGTGTGGTCCTAGAATTATTGTTTGCAATGTAGTTTCCATGATGTATGGTCTATAGCACTTTGCAAGGATAGAGTCAGAAGTTGGAGTCAGGAGGGCAGCTCTATTGCTAGTTGCGTGCGGTAACTTTGGCTTCCAACTTTGCTGCTTAGATGTTCAAATTTTTTTTTTGGCTTGTGTTTGCTACTAGGTAAGGACAAAATAATTTTGTTTAAATTTTTTTAAAAGGCCGGGTTGTTTGTTTTGGGTAATTTTTGTTGGTTGAGCTTAATTTTTTTAGTTTTGTTATTGGTAATTTTTGTTATTGTGCTAATTTTTTTATGGCCATTAAAAGGAGGAAAATGTTAAAGACACAAACTTTTTTATAAATTAATGAAGTGGTGAGTAGTTATTGATAAGTAAAAAAATTATATAAGTTGTGGGCCTAGATATGAACCAATAAGAATTTTATATCTCGACAATTTGTAAAAATATTGTAGAAACATTTGTGACTATAGTATTATTTTTAAAAGAATCAATGATATTGTAGGAGGAAAAATTATAATTTTATAAAATAAAATTGCTAAAATTAATTTTTTTGGGGGCGGGGGGGGAGGCGGGGGCGGTCCCTAGCTCTTTGAAGAAACTCCAAATATTTTCATGCACTCATTTTACATTCACAGTGTTGCACAATACCCATAACTAATATACTAATGTACACAATATCATATTCACCTAATTCACTTATGCAAAAGATAACCAAAATAACTTTATCTTGTCAAATAACAACATTGGAATTGATTTTAAAGTTTAAAGCAACACGGTTGCGGTGGCTTCTATGTGAGAGTTGAGAGTAGTAAGAGCATCAAAAGAGTTCCAATCTTGGTTGTGGTCTACTTTTTTGTTTTATGGGCCCACCAAAGTCTGTCAGACTATCACATAGTATTGCTGCGAGAAGAGTAAAATTGCGACCCTCATACATACTAATATTCAGATATTTAGGGCAGAAAATGATAGTTCTCTTCATATTAGGAGTAATAGGCCTTAAAATTGAAAATTTTAGCAGCCAGAATGGTGAAGAGACTAGTATGGAAAATAATAGTACTACTCACTGGTAAATAATAAAACTATGTAAGAAGTAAAGAAATAAAGCCTGGCCTCTAGGTAGATTCGAACCATGCAAGAACAACATTATTTGTACAAAATTGTTTCCAACCCAAAAAAAAAAAAAAAAAAAAACTCTTTTAATCTTAACATAAAAGATTTTTCATTTTACAATGGTTTATTTTTCAAGTTATGGAAATATTTTTATGCATCGCTTGAATATAAGTTTAATATAATTTATTTGTATAAAAGTGTTTCCAAATTTTTTTTAAATAAGTATTTTACAATCTTGATAGTATAGATTTTTGGTTTTGCAATTACTTATATTTTCATGGCAATATGTCTACGCATCTCTTGGATATAAATTGTATATCATTTTGTTATTTTTCTATGTGTGAGTAGTGTAATTTTCATAAGGAAACCTTTTGATTACAAAAGGTTGAAGGAATTGGATGGTTTATATTTTTCTGTTTTGGATCCATAGGAGCCGACCCAGAATTTTGGGACTAATACTTTGTTATCAGAAGTACAAGTACACCTCATATAAAAACTCTAAAGAATATTTAAAACTACTCCTAAAATAAATTTAAAGACATATAAGGAAATTTCATTTTGGCATTCTTCAAAAAAAATTAATAAAATTATTTTACAAAATTTAAACCTCATCTATTCTCACTTCCCACTATTGCTCTTTTTGTTTTGTTGTTAATATTTTCTAGAAAATGAGTAATTTTCCAAAAGCATTTTCTATAAAACTATGTCATTGTACTATGTTTGGTAGCAACCTTAAATGTGTTGGAAAACGATCATCTAATTTCTCTTATTTAACTTGCCATGAGATTTAAGTAGTTTTCCAAAAAAAAAAGAAAAAAATTATAAAATAGTGGAAAACAGTTTCTAAAAATGAGGCATGATTTTTTTGTTGACTAAAAATAGTTTCCTTTGACTCATTTTTTCTTACGCTAGCAGACATTGAAAAATATGAAAAATTATCTTAACACAAGGTTTTCCACCAAAAAATAGACATTCTTATCTTTCTTCAAATCAGATCAAAAATTAAATCGTTACAAAATTTCTCATTTATCTCAAATTCTCTAATTTTAACATAAAACAACAAACTTCCTAAATTTTTAGCCTGTAGAACAATTCTAAGAAGATGAATTATTTCCCTTGAATTTTGACCAATCTTGCAAAATGACAAAGACACAAAAGAATCGCAGTAGTCAATAGGAAATTAAATAGGAAGTTCGTACTTATAAGGTGAAAAAATTAATGTAAAACAGCTAAATCAAAATCTTTTTAGACATGGCCAAAAATAGGGTGATCCTTACTATAGAAGTTTGTATCTGTATATATATTGATAAATAGCACTTGAAACAGTTCAAAGAGGGTGAACAAATGCACGTTTGGGGATTGCAAAGGGGACAATCAAAGATAGCTATTACATCTCACATTTATGTATTGCAAAGGGGACGACCAAAGCTAGCTACTAGATTTGAATATTAGCTAGTCACTCATGGCTCTACCTTGTGGAAGCAGGAGGAGGTGGTCAAGGGTGGTAAAGATGACTTTCTGCTTGTTCTTTCTCATACCAATGTCATCAGTTGGAAATAGAAACACTAAGACCATATTCAATAAGAAACAAAAACTGGAGGTTCAGCAGCAATTGAAGCGCCTTAACAAGCCTGCTCTTAAATCCATCGAGGTTATTAATCACTTCATATAACATGTTTGTGTTCTATATTGTATTTTCTGCTTTAGTCTTAGAAGAGTCATTCACTTTTGTGGGTTGTGGTGTCTTCGTAAGTCCCATGTACAATAGCAGTGTAATTTTATTACGGTAGTGAGAATTCAAACCATATCTATGTACGTTTGTTGAGAAAATGTATTTGATACAGAGTCCAGATGGAGATATAATCGACTGCGTAGATATAAACAAGCAACCAGCTTTTGATCATCCTTTGTTGAAAAATCACACAATTCAGGTAACTAGTTTTATTAAGTAAATTTCATTTGGTATCACGAGTAATTTGATACTTATTGTATGTATGGCGTGGGCTGGGTTTGCATTGGTATCTATGCTGAATGCAATAGATGAGACCAAGTTCTTACCCAGAAGGGTTTTCATTCCATGAGAGCAATGACGTCTCTTCAAACTCCGAGCCCAAAGTGAGTCAGCCATGGCACTTGAATGGAAGGTGCCCAGAAGGAACAATTCCCATAAGAAGAACTAAAGAAGAAGATTTATTAAGGGCAGGCTCTGCAGCAAATTATGGAAGGAAAAAACACCATTCCATCCCTAATGCTGATTCCGCTGGAATTACCCATGAGGTAATATTGAATTTTTAATCAATATTATTAATAGGTTTGAGCTCAACGGTATCTACTATAATGAAGGACTCAAATCGACATTCACAGCCTTTATTTTTCTGGTTGAGTTTCTAGTATGCATTGCTTGCTGAGGAAGGAGATAAGTACTATGGAATGATGGCAAATATGAACGTGTGGAATCCCCATACCCAGGAAACAAATGAGTTCAGTGTGTCTCAATTCTGGATTGCAGCTGGTGACCCTGATCAAGATCTTGATACCATTGAAGCCGGCATAACAGTATATATAGTTTCATCATCATCTTTTCTTTTAGGCGCATGCTAAACAATTAATTACTAATAATTTTCCCTTTTTTTTTTTTTTTTTTACAAAATTATTCTGTGGAAAAACAGGTCTACGAAAATCTATATGGAGATCACCAAACTAGACTCTTCACGTTTTGGACTGTATGTATTTTAATATTTGACTTACCTGCCAGCACTAGCCATGTTTATATATACTATTTCATTTTTATAAAACGTCTTTTTAATTTTTAATTTTTTTTATTATTTATTTATCCTGGCTGTAGGATGATTCATATAGAACCACAGGTTGCTACAATCTGAATTGCCCTGGCTTTGTTCAAGTCGACAACCAGATTGCGGTGGGTGCAACAGTCACCCCTTATTCCATCTATGGTGATACCCAACGTACACTCGAATTCTATGTTTATAAGGTAGTACAATATTTCAATTTAATTACTTTATCAAATACTTTTACTTTTTGGATACACATAGTAAGATATGTTTGAAATTCTTCTGGTTTTAGTTGTAACAGTGTATGTTTGAAATTCTTGTTCCTTGGTTTATGTATTCTTATATACAACTTTTTAAATTTATATTTTTAATTTTTTTTTCTATAAAAAATTTATTTTTACCTAACTTATTTTTTAAAACAGTGAATTTAAATGTCCATGTTGTTTTGCACAAAAAGATTCTTCTTTTTTTTTTTTTTTTTTTTTTTTTTTTTTTTTTCTCTTTCATTAGTCTTTACACCTTCATTTATCATTCAAAATTTTACAAACTGATTTGCATGACATGTACAATGAAGTAGGACATTAATGGAAATGGAGACTGGTGGTTGAAAATTGCGCAAAGAAACTTCGGATATTGGCCATCTTCCTTATTCTCGCTCCTGTCTGATAGTGCTTCATCCGTTCAATGGGGAGGAGAGGTGACAAACTTAAAGCTAGGTGAACAGCACACCACAACACAAATGGGCAGTGGCCATTTCCCTGAAGAAGGGCCTGGCAAGGCTAGTTACTTCGATAGACTCAATGTTATTGATGGTAAAACAGTTCTCAGAGGTCCCCGGAACAGTCATACACAGACAACGAATCCCAATTGCTATAATATCATAAATTATGGAGACCACTTTTATTATGGTGGTCCTGGTAGAAACCCCAATTGTCCATGATCATTTAGATTATTGTTTCAAAATAAGGAGAAAGAGGGAAACATATGAAGAGGGGAATCATTTTCTTGTTTTCTTCATGTCACACCAAATCAATATCATATACTATATAATAAAAAATCTTTATTGGTTTGGTCTCTTTGGCAGGATCCAGAACTTTTTTTTTTTTGGGTCTAAATCTATGTATAAAATAGTTGAAACACAGTAGTTTTGTTCTATTATTTGAGCATCAAATTAAATTTTTTTATTAAGCAATATTTAAGGTAACCTTTCAATTTGTTAAGACCTTGTTTCATAGCATTTGAGGTTATCTGTGTTTCAATTTGCACACCAAGTCACCAACTACTTGAGAAATAATGATTTAAAAATTCCAAATGTATAAGTCTATTGGCCCAACCTCAAGCCGTCAAAAAAGGGAATTTGGAAAGTTTCTAGACTTAAGCAGTGAAGCACCTGATAGACCAAGGAGTATGTGTTACGAAGTAAACGCCACCCTTATTTTATCAATAGTGAGAAATTAAATATTTTTTGGACAAATAACGTCATTTCACCCTATTATAATTATGTCTAATTTGAAACCCATATATTCCACGAGAGGTGCTACGTTTACAACATTTTCACAACATTTTCACAACAAATCATAGGTGGTTAGTTGTTATTAGTTCTAATTTGAACATATCACTAAAATTATTTTTCTACCCATTAATAGCAACCCGTATAACAGCTTGTCATGTAAGATTTGTTTAATTTGAACACTCTAATTTGAACACTCTAGTATTTGTTTAATTACCTAAGTGTGATCCTTGACTCTTTGTGTTAATTGTCATGGATAATGCTTCTTTGCATGTTGTTGATGATGTTGAATGTAACATGCCATGTGTTTGTGAAAATGTCTATATGAGTGTTTATCCTCATGCTCATGATGATACATTGCATGACTCCTTGGGTGGTGTTAAAATTGTGAATGTCAAACTCTTGAAGAAAAAAACTTTGAAATTTGAAGAGAAATTCAGCAATTTTTTGTGTGAAAATGATGGTTTGATTGCTAAACTCAATGAATCCAACAAATTGGTTGAAATGTATAAGAGAATTGTTGAATATTCTCTTGAAAAATTAAAAGACTTTGAATGTTTGGACTTAGATGCTAAAATTATTTTGTTTAACAAACTTGTTGATGATCTTAAATATGAAAATGAATCTCTTAAGATGTATGCCAAATGTTTCATTGTCAAACCTAATGATAAAAAGGAAGAAAATCTTTGTTGCAATCTTCTTGTGAAACCCAATTTTATGCCTATTAAGAGTTCTATCTCTAAAGAAAAATCGGTGTACATACCTCCACATAAAAGAAATCCTAAAGTAGAGAGAAATCAAAATAAGTTGGTGAGGCTTGGCGGTGAAATTGGGCTATATTGCGGGATTCAGGAAGTTAGTGAAGACAAAACTCTAAGAAATCCGTTGGTAGCTAGAGCTTGGAGAGCTCAAGTACTTTGAGTAGATTAGGCTTGGACGGTCTTTTTGGTATCATTGTTCAACTTATTCACTAGTGAATCATTTCGGCTTAGAGGGCTACGAAGAGGTTTCTATGTCTAGTTTTTTGGTTTTCATCTTTGATAACACATCACATGTTATCCTAGGTTTGCTATTCTTTTCCATACTGCCCTTAAAATATTTTCCTTGCACATATATGTTCATCCACACAATTTTTGAGTGCTTTGATTAATTAATTTGCTAATGACATATATTGCGGGATTCAGGAAGTTAGTGAAGACAAAACTCTAAGAAATCCGTTGGTAGCTAGAGCTTGGAGAGCTCAAGTACTTTGAGTAGATTAGGCTTGGACGGTCTTTTTGGTATCATTGTTCAACTTATTCACTAGTGGATCATTTCGGCTTAGAGGGCTACGAAGAGGTTTCTATGTCTAGTTTTTTGGTTTTCATCTTTGATAACACATCACATGTTATCCTAGGTTTGCTATTCTTTTCCATACTGCCCTTAAAATATTTTCCTTGCACATATATGTTCATCTACACAATTTTTGAGTGCTTTGATTAATTAATTTGCTAATGACATATATTCCGCATTAAGTGTGTTTAGATTAAAAAATAATCAAGCCAAAACTAAAATTTTGGGGTCTAAATTAGCTACAGTATTTATACTAGTGAGCTTTTAATAGGTATCAGAGCAAGTACACTTGTTTTTGTTTAATTATCTCAGTGTGATCCTTGACCCTTTGTGTTAATTGCCATGGATAATGCTTCTTTGCATGTTGTTGATGATGTTGAATGTAACATGCCATGTGTTTGTGAAAATGCCTCTATGAGTATTTATCCTCATACTTGATATGATACATTGCATGACTCCTTGGGTGGTGTTAAAATTGTTAATGTCAAACTCTTGAAGAAAAATGCTTTGAAATTTGAAGAGAAATTCAGCAAGTTGTTTGTGAAAATGATGATTTGATTGCTAAGCTCAATGAATCCAACAAATTGGTTGAAATGTATAAGAAACTTACTGAACATTCCCTTGAAAAATTAAAAAATTTTGAATGTTTGGACTTAGATGCTAAACTTATTTTGTTTAACAAACTTGTTGATGATCTTAAATATGAAAATGAATCTCTGAAGATGCATGCTAAGTGTTTGATTGTCAAACCTAATGATAAAAAGGAAGAAAATCTTTGTTACAATCTTTTTGTGAGACTCAATTTTGTGCCTACTATGAGTTCTATCCCTAAAGAAAAATTTGTGTACATACCTCCACATAAAAGAAATCATATATTAGAGAGAAAAGCTCTTAAGTCAAAACATTTGTTTAGGCCTCATCCTAGGGATTTCCATGGATCTAAATTCGTTCCTACTTGCCACCATCCTGGTGTGATTGGTAATATAAGACCTCAATGTTCTCTCACTCACAAGGTTTGTGTTTGTAGATGAGGAAGGGGTTTACAAAATCTCTATCAATACAATGAAAGAGATGGAGAAGAAAGATGGGAACTTGATTTTTCTCAAGGAAAAGCTCTCTCTTTTCATAAAAGTGCTTGGCACACCTCACAATTGTGTATTTGTGTGCACTAGTAGATGTGCAGTGGAAGGTACATATAGAGTACAAAGATGGTGCAGCTCGCGACCTAATCACCCCTAAGGTCACGAGGTGCACATCTACATTCTCATCAAAAGTAACTGCCACGTGGATCTCTCATGCAAGCTAGATCAAGAGCAGGTTGCCTTCTAGGTCGTGAGATCACTGGTTGATGTTGCTTCAAGCCTTCAATTCTTCAAGGAGAGGCTCAAATACTCTACCCCAAAATACATGAAAACCTAGAAAATAGTACATCAACATTAAAAGCATTACTTACAAACTTTTGTCACTGAATTAAACCAACAATAAAACATTACTTCTCAGTCTCCCTCTTTGGCTATTTTTTGACGAAACACACTTATACAGACTCTATACTTAGAGTCCGTTTGGGTATAGCTTATTTAGCTAAAACTGAAAACGTTTTGCTGAATGTATTATAGATAAAGCTAAAAGTTAGCTGAAATAGTATAGTGAGACTCATGAATAGTACCAAAAAGTAGAATGAGACCTATGAATAGTACCAAAAATAAACTGAATAGTAGCAAAAATAAGCTAAATAGTAAAAAAAAAAAGCTGGCTTTTTAAGCCAATGCCAAACACGACTGTAATGTGAGTTGGAAACCTAAGACTAACAAGGAACTTACACCAAGACTCTAAAGACTAAAACCAAGAACTTGAACTTAGAACCAATACCTGAAACACTTGCATAAAATAGGTTAGACCCTAAAGTTTAAAATAGTAAGTATAAAGGCAGGAATAAGTAACAAGTACACTATGATCAAGTATGATATGAATGGTACGCCTGAATGCAACTTGATCAAACACCAGACAACCATAGAGACTATGGCTACAATGATCAATAACGTAAAGTTATGATCATCCAAACATGTAAGCAAGTAAGTACAGCAATGATAAGATTAATGCATGTCCAAGCACAAAACAATGCAATGGAAGAAAATAAAACCAAATACCGAATAGGTATAAAAAAATAAAATCCAAATCTTCATAAAAGTACATGACCTAAACATGGTCATACGGTACAATACCAAAAGACATAAATAGAACTAGAGTATCAAAGTAATACTCGCAACTAGATAACCCTGCCAACCCCGGTACAAATGCGTCCCGCACTGCTAGAACCCAAACATTAAGATAAGGTAGACGAGATGCTTGACCGCTACTCTCTCTTCCTAGGTTCTAATGAAAAATATGTGAAATTAATCTTGGAAACAAGTCAGTTCTCGTGTAAAGGATTTGGAATAGAATTGCAAGATTGATGGACTTTTGACCTGCCCTTGTCAGATTATGTGGGTCATTTATGAGAATGAATAAGTCAAGGTCTACTGCTGGAAGTGATATTACATGCATAGACCCATGTACGAGGGGTCGTGCATGACGAATTGACGGATCTCCAGTCTCCACATGGCCACATTCATTTTTCTAAATTTTCACGGAGAACAATATTCCAATCCATCGTATACCAATGAAGAAATTTCTTACATAGTAGTTTAAAAAAAAAAAAAAAAAAAAAAATTGCTTCAATTATAAAGCAATTATCATTTTGATTTTTTTAATAAGAATAGATTTTCATACTTGAGTTTACTTAACGTGACCTACATGGGCCCTTCAAGACTTTCCAATTATAGAGTAATTATCATTGGCTAATCTATTTCAATAGAGTTTGGTTGAAGAAGAACCTAGTGCCCGTTTGGTTCAGCATTTGAAGCCCAAAAAGCGCTTTTTCAAAAACACCAACCCAAAAACAGTGTTTGGTAAATATAAAACGCAACTTTTTGGTAAAAGTTGCATTTTATATTTGTGAAGGAATGCGCGTTTGAGTTTATGGAGGAATATCGGTCCATTTTGTTAAAAGCTGGTGCGCGTTTAATGTATCCGTTGGGGGTTGAGTTTGCAGTTACGTAATTACCCTTCAATAAAGGCCAAGGTGTTTTCCGTCTTCAGTCTTCAGGCACTCATTCCTCTACTCTTATCTCATCTCTCTGCTCTGCGCAAGCCACAGCTCCACGCCTCTCATCTCTTCTCTCAGCTCTGCCTCTTCTTGCGCGTAAGTCTCTCTTTTCTTTTGTCACCCATTGAAAATCTTCTTCCTCTTCTTCTTCTTTCTTCATCTTCTTCAACGGGCCTTCCTCTGTAATTTTTATTTTTTATTTTATTTGTCTAATCTGATCTGAGAAATACATTTTGAACGTAGAGTTTTGATCAACAAAACACCAAGCAACACCGATCTGCTACCAAAAACCACCAGGTACCAACACTGATCTGAATTTTTTTTTTTTTTTTAACCTATCAAAAAAAATTTTCAGATCTTGCATGCTTTGTTCTTGCTAAAGATCTATTTGTTTTCTTGCCGGGTATTGAAAAAAATTTTGTTCTGTACATGCTTCGTAATTTCTTTTTTATTCTGTGGATGCTCTGTCTTAAGTTATGCGATATCTGATTTGGGTATTTTAGCATGATTTGGGTATTTTAGAAATATAAAGAATGAGAAAGAAAGAAGAATTTTCAGAAGAAATATAAATATTTTTCATGTTGATTGTCACAGAAGAATAGAAGAATTTTTCTAGTTGACTTTAACTTGATTATGGCAGAGCTTGTTCAGGTCATACATAACGTTTTCATTCTCATTTCTCACTCATCAATTATGCTCTTTTGTTGTTGTTTCAACAGAAAATGTTTTCCAGAAAATCGGCCTATTTTTTTTGGGTGTTTGGTTGTGACCTTGAAAATAGGCAGAATTTATTTGTCGTGATTCGTTGAGTATGTGACATTGTGGAATATTGGGCTTGTTTTCTGTTGAATTACGTTTTCCAGTGCACCAAACACCAAAAAAAACACCATATGATTGTAATGTAGCCCAGATATAGTCACCAGTGACTAAATAGTTTACATATGATACAATTTTGATCTATCACAGATGAAATTTAATTACTGAGATTAAGAAATGAGAAGTGCGTGTGGTGCTAATGAGAAGTGCGTGTGTTGCTACATGGTGAGGTGCTGCAGGGTGTACGTGGGCTGCGTCTGCTGCTGATGGGGCATGCGTGTGCAGCTGCACACGCATGCCCCTTCAGCGGCAGACGCACCCTACATCAGCAGCCCACGCACACCCCATCAGCACCCCACACATCAGCACCCCACACAAGTTTTTATGTTTCAATGTTAACTATTAGTTATTTAATTATCTGGGTTTTTAAGGTTGTGGTAAAAAGTCTTTTGCTTGATATGAATTTTCAAGTTGTAGTTATGTTATGGGGTTATATTTATTTTTATGTTTTCTAGCACTGAGTGGTAGCTTGAGTTTTTTGGGTTGGTTTTTGTGGTTTTTGTTGATTATTAGTAATGTGATTTTCTGGGTTTTGAATGCTTTGGTGTAAGAATTTATTGCTTAGTTTAAGAATTGAGGTTTAAGCTATACAATGTTTTTTTTTTTTTTTTTGGTACTGAATGGTAGATTTTTTTGCAAATTTTATTGTTTTTGTGATTTTTTTGGTCTTTAGTAATGAGGAGTGGAAGTGTTTTGCTTCTTTATGGGGTTTTTTGTAACAGTCTGTTTTACAATGTTTTGCTTCATTTAGTATTTTTATGGATATATGTACATAAAAAACGAAGTGTTTTGGCATAAATGCACCTTTAGTTCCTACATTTTGGTTTTTTTTCAATTTTGGTCCCTACATTTTAATTTCACTACTTTTAGTCCCTAAATTAATTAGCGCATGTTATTTTGATCCTTTCCATCAATCAACAGCCGAAAATATCTGACGTGACAAATGGAGTGTACTGTCGACACAGTAAATGCTGACATGGCAAATAAAATAATAATAATAAATTTATTTGTTATTTAATAAATGCCAAGTCAGCATAAAATAATAATAAAAAAAGACATTTTCATGTTTTTTTCTAAATTCTTTTAAAATGAAATAAGATAATTAAATTTAAAAAAAAAAAAATTTCTTTCATTATTTTTTCTAAAGAATGTGTTCGTGTTCCTTGTGTTCATCCCCAGAACAGGAATCATATTCTTAGATCAATGAGTTAAACTTTATTACAAACCCATAAAAAATTCACACAATCAGAATAAAAACTTCAACCCAAAACTTCCTTATCAAAAGCCGGTTCCCCCAACCCTTCTAAAACATTCTCCAAGCTTCCTTTCTCTTCCAAAACTCAAAGCTTCCTCTCTCTCTTCCAAAACACAGAGATCTCTCTCTTCCAAACCATGTTCCACCAACTCTAACTCCAACTCTGCCGCCAGCACGTCATCTTGTGAAGAAACCTCGAATCACAGAAATAGAAACGCGACTCCTCTATGCTTCCGCTACTCCCAGCTCGAGCCAGCCAATTGAATCGGGAGCGGCACGGGAGGGACCATGTTCCGAGTGATCCACAAGCCGATGAGTAGAGTCTTCGCCCTCAAGGTCATATACAGGAACCATGAGGACTTGGTGCGCCGCCAGATCTGCACCGAAATCGAGATCCTCCATAACGTGGACAACCTGAACGTGGTCAAATGCCACGACATGTTCGACCACAACGGCGAAATCCAAGTCCTGTTGGAGTACATGGATCGAGGCTCGTTGGAAGGTATGCACATCGCGAACAAGCGCCAGCTCTCCGATCTAGCCCACCAAATCCTCGCCGGACTCGCCTGCTTGCACCAGCGGCACATTGTCCATCGCTACATCAAGCCCTTGAAGGTGGTCAACTGGGCTCAGAGGTGGTGGGTAGATCTGGATTTTTTGGCCGTTGGTGGGGCTTAAAGGTTGTGAATTAGTGGAGGATTTTCTTGGTCTATTGTTATGTTTGGTTGAGTTTTGATGTTTGGTGTTTGGTTGTTTGGGTCCGGTAGAGATGTTTTAGTGTTTTGGTTGAGATGTTGTGTTTTGGTATTTTTGTGATTGTTGGGTTTTGGTCTCATTTGAAGATCGTTGTGTGTTTTACATGTTTGGTTGCTAAGAAAATGTAAGAAGAGAAACAACGAGAGAATCTTTTAGATTTGGGTTGGTGTTTTTGGTGTTCTTGTTTAAGAAACTTTTAGAACTTAATTATTGTGAATTTTGGTTTTTAATTCTGTTTTTAATTTTTTTATTTAGTTAAAATTAATAAATTAATTTTTTAAATTTATATGTTGATGTGTCATGGGTGATGTGGATTTTTAATAATATTTAAGTCTCCGTTTGTCACATCAGATATTTCCGACTGTTAACTGATAGAAAGGACCAAAATAACACACATTAATTGATTTAGGAACTAAAAGTGGTGAAATTAAAATGTAAAAACTAAAATGGAAAAAAAGTTAAAATGTAGGAACCAAAATAAAAAAAAAGTTAAAATATAGGGGCTAAAAGTGCTGCGCCTATATTTTTCAGTGTGCCCCTACATCTTGTGGATGGTCAGCAATAACTTGGACCATACCTGCCAAAGGAGCATCAGGTTCAAAGCGAACCAGCTTGCCATTTTGTACCAGAAAAAGAGAAAGAAAAAGAACCAGCTTGCCATTATCACAAAGTGCATATATTTGATCATTAAAATGTGCAACATCCATGAATTTCAAATTCTCTGGATTGGCAACAACAACCCACTCACCTCTTCTCTTCTGTTCAAAGCAGCTCCTAGTCTCACTATAGTAAAAGCCAAACTATTCATAGGACCAAAAATTGCAATGACAAGGAATGTTGACTCATCGGAAGGGTCCTTTAGAAGATTAAATTTGTGTACAAGGAGAAACCACTCTTCTCGAGGAGCCAGTCTTTGACTTTGTGGAAGATTAATTCGGTTTCCTGTTATAAGGTGCACAAGTTGGGTTACATAACGAGGGCCTAAGGTTACAACCCAGCCAAGTTAAGATCCCAAATACGTTTTCCACATGTCAGCTAGTGGCAGTTCTGGGTTTCTAGTTTTTGAATTTTTCTGGGTTTTCAATTTTTTTTTGGCATGAGGAGTTTCAATTTTTGTTGTTTGAAGTTTTTTGGGTTTTTAACTTATCTGGGTTTCCAGTTTTTGGACATGAGGAGTTTCAATTCTTGTTGTTTAAAACAATTTTTGTTGTTTGAACTTTTTTGGATTTTCAACTTTTCTGGGTTTCTAGTTTTTGGACATGGGGAGCAGGAGATTTGATTTGATTTATTTGAACGTTGTTCAGTTAGATTAGGAGTTTTAATTTTTATCCAATTTTTCTGATACGGCTTTATCATGCTTTCAGATGTATAATTAGTTTGTTTGTGGTTGAGATGATAAGTTCAAATACAAGTTGAAGTTCTAAGAAATTGCATAATATTTTTTACCAATAGCACATTTTGATCTTATTTTCTCTTGAATTTTTATGTGTTTTATGTTTTGGGAGGAGAGAGACATAAAAATGCTGTAAAAATACAAATTTAACCTTCTTTTTAACGGAGGTAGGTAACAGAATCCTAACGGAAGTAATCTCAAGTAGGCAAAGTGTAAAGTTTTAAACCACAAGTAAGCAGAGTGAAAACGGACTATACCAAAAGTGGGTTTACTATAATTATCCCTTATTATTTTTCCCCTTTAAAAAATACTAATGGCTTAGGACATTTTAGCATGCTTCGTATAATGAATTTGATTGAGTCCGTAAATTTATTTTATTTTTATAGAGTTTCAAACTATGGTGTCCGTTTCTGATAATTATGTTTTTTATTTTCAGATTAAGACAACAATCGATTTTTGGTGTAGGCAAGAATTGAACCCTAGATATCTTATTCAACTATCAACGATACCACCGCACACCCTTGGTGCGATGGTCACTCCACAAGTATAAGTACTTGTAAGATATGGGGGGCAAGGGTCGGGGTTCAAGTCTCCAAGAGGGAGTTTTATACACATACACTTAGATTATATTAGAGTAGAATTTCTATCTTGTATCAAAAAACTATCAGCGATTTTACCAGTTAAACTAACTGAAATCCACATTGAATCCTTAATTAATTGCACTATCGTTAAGGTTTTTAATTTTTTTTTTTTAAAAAAATTTTGGTAGTTATAACAAGAAATGAGAGATTAAAATTATGAATATCTTTATTGAAAATAACAAAAAAAAAAAAAAAAAAAATCAAATAAGAGGTCAATTTTATTTTCATGGCATGGTGACCCAAATCTACGTGATGTTCACAAAATAAGAAAATAATATAGATAGAATGATACTAATCATAATATTTTAGACTTAATTTCATCCCTATTCTATTGGGTTCTGTTTTTTTCATAACAGAGGGTTGAGCCATGTGGTACAAATCATACCTAATCCAAAAGATTAGGAGGACGAGAGGGATTTCAGAGATTTCGTTCTTTTCATTTTTTTTCCTCTGCTTGAAAAGGGATATTTGATAATGGAACAAAGAGGAGGAACCTTCCTATCTACCTCATTCAATATTTTCTAAAGCTTGTAACCCTGGTCAATTTTAAAAGTCAAATATACCAAATGCCACATTAACACCGATTTTTATAAGTTGTTGAAATGGTTGATTATAAACCGTTAAAAAAAATGGATAAAAAGTATCCATCACTCATAGTATACAACTTTACCATATTGTGAAATTGTGTATGAAATGGACGTGTCTTAGATTTATAGAAATAGTTATGGGATATATATATTTATTTGCCTTTCATGTGTAAGAGTAATCTGACCTGCCATTGTCAGATTATATAGATCACCTTACTACCTATGAGAATGAATAAGGCACGGTCCACAGCTGACCCTTGTACAAGGGGTCGTGTTCTGTGCATGATGGGCTGAAGGGTCTCGCACGTCCCACATTGATTGTTCTATATTTTTATTGCCTACGATATTCCAATCCATCGATATTCCAATTCATGAAAGAAATTTCTAACATAGCAGAAAAGATATCAATGCTCAAATTGATTATTATCCGCAGATAAGGGCGAAATTAGGCATTTTTGCTAGGGACAACTCCTATTTTTAAATACTATCTATTATAAAGGATTTTTAAAAACTCTTGTGAGGGCCACGGCCACCGCACCCTTGGTTGTAGTTTCGCTCTTATCAGCAGGGACAAAATTTTATTTTAAGAATAACAAATTTATAGCCCTTATCCACTGCATCTAAACAATGTGATATTACATGTAGCCGAAATATGATAGATTATTTCTATCACCACCGCGTTGTCTATTGTTGGATGGATGTTGGTGAAAGAAAATAAATTAGATTTTGGTACTTGAGTTGACTTAATGTGGGCTAGATGGGAAGCAAAAGTGGAGGTCCATCAGGACTTAGGCTGGGTTTCAAATAATTAAGAAGCCCATTAACTTTTCTGAGAGAGGCCCAATTTCTTGAAATTTCTCTCATCAGGTTGACAAGATTGAAGTCGTTGATTTTTGGAGGCACTGTTAGATGGCAAATCTATGAAATTGCGAAGACTGAAGGACAATAAAGCGACAAGTCGTTGGTTGTAGCCTTTAATTACTGTGTTATCGTTTTGTAAGAAGTTAGTTACTTAGTTTGCCGAGTGTATGCTGATACCGTAAACTAGTCGCTAACCCTTTAACAAAGTCTTCTTTTTCCAAATTTAGAGCAGGATCCAGAATGTCAAGCAATTGATTGGGCGAAACTTTTTTAACAGAATCAAAAAGGTTTCAAGCTATCTTCAAAAAAATTATTTATTTGCGAGTCTTTTGCCGGTGAATATCTCTAATAATAGTATAAAATAATTCTAGATATCATTAGGTCCCTATTTCTCGTACCATACTCTATAATTGCAAATAAAATTTATTATTTGATTGATCTAATTCCATATTAAAAAAAAAAAATATATATATATATATATATAATCTCACTAGTTTTGAAGGAGCTCTTTAGTGTCATATAATAAGAATAATATTATGACAAGCAGAAAAGTTTTTTCAAGGCATGCTCTATCTTCTACAAGATATTCTTAATTATTTAAGTTATATTTCATCTTAAAAAGCGTATTAAGAAGTATTGTGAAAAAACATAATTTAAAGTTAAGAAATGATAAAGTTATTTGAGCTACTTCATCCTTATTCCAGGGTTTTTTTTTTTTTTTTTTTTAAATATTTATTATTATTATTATTATTTTTTTTTTTTTACTTTTTCAACTTTTCCTACATATGTATAATGAATAACCATGAAGACAAAATGGCTGAGCAAGCACCAACAAAAGTGAGCAACTTAATGACATATAAACACAAGAAAATTATAAAATATTTTGGGAGTACAAAATATACACTTTTTCCTCTCTTTCGATGTTATTAAACCTAAGTCCCTTTCACTTTTTGTTGAGAAAAAGAAAGAGAAAAAATAAAAATTAAAAGGGCAGGTGCCAACTACACAACATTGGATTTCTAATTGGAACATAGGATTGCCCTAACTCTGCCATGCCGTTTTGTGGATTTAACATGTCATAAACTATAACATTATTCAACATTTTAGGGATGCAAGTGATTAGGATATGATAGGAGTCACTTAGCCGAGGAAAGCACTACCTCAGCATCATTTGTAGTCATGTAAATGACTTTTTAGTCCCAACTCCCAAGTTACAAAGGCAGCATGCTGGAAATAATAGGCCCAAAGCTATATTCAACCACACTCCACTGCTTTTTTTTTTTTTGGGTCCCAAGTGTTGTTTGGGTCCAAATGCTATAATTTAAAATTAATAGAATTGGTGGGTCAGGCTTGGGTTTCAAGTGATAAATGATAACCCAGTAATAATGGTATTCTTTATAATGTGTTATATCTAAGTTTTAAATCCCTCCCAAATGCCATAATTCTTTATAGTGCCCTTTCTAACCATCTACCTATTTGAAAAAAAAAAAAAAAAATGGAGGGTCAATTATTGAGGTAGAGAATAAGGTAGTCAAAATTATTTGATGTTTTCATCCTTCTATTTAGATATTTATTTGAAACTTTAAATAAGAAATTTTGAAAATTAAAAATTTAAGTTGTACTAAAAGAAATTAGAAAAATATAATGTGTAATAACAATAATTAGAAGAATATGGATTACTTCAAAAAAGAATAATATCAATAAAAAAACACTAAAATAATAATATTATATATTTAGAAAATAGAGATATAGAAATTATTTTTAGAAACTGTTCAATTTTTAAGAAGAACAAATCATTTACAATAAAATTTTGAAAACAAAGTATACATTTTATATCACATTTCAAAATAATGATATATTTCCATACATCGCGTGACCGGGATTAGTTAGAATAAAAATGGCTTACAAGTTTTGCTCCTAATCATCGCAGAAGACAAAGCAAACATATATTAGCTTCATTTTGTTTTTTGAGGAAAATAATATATTAGGAAGGATACACAGGGGAGTGAATAGAACTCAAGGTCGTCAACTAAAGCTCAAAGAGAGATGCATGTGATGGGTTTTTACGTTGTACATTAATGTACAGAAAGAGGCCCATCAAGTGTAGAGGCAGGGACTATTTTAAATTCAAGACATGCAAAGTATATATTTTACTCATATCTTTTGTTTTCACTTCTGACCATTCATTGATTCTTTTTTTTCTTTTTTTTCTTGAGAAGCTCATTGATTCTTTTCTTGAATTGGAAACTGATCGATTTCCTCATTAAGATTGAATATTACATATGTAAGATGCAAATAGGGTCACATTATTTAAATGTTAAAATAACGCTATACTTTGTATAATGTTAGATTCATAAAATAAATTCAAATTATGAAACTGACTCTCTCTATTTATTTCAAGTACTCTTCAAGGGATATTATCTTAAAAAAAATAAAAAATAAAAAATAAAAAAATAGGGAAGGAGATCCTGTTAAGCATAAAAAAGGCTTTCATTACTAGATCTGCAAATTCCAATTTTTTTGTAAATACAACTAGAACCTGGTGTTTCCCGGATCCAAATTCCAAAATGTCATAAATGGTTACAAGAATAGGCCCAATGATATTTACAACCGCACCACAGTACCTTTTTTTGGGGGGGCTTGAAACTAGACCCGAGTGTTGTTTGGGTCCAAATGACATAATTTAAAATGAATAGAATTGGTGGGGAGGCTTGGGTTTCAATTTTCAAGTGATAATTCATTATTACTGAATCAGTAGTAATAATGATATCTTTTATAGTATCATATATTTGGGCTTTGAATTCCACCCATTTTCCATGACCATCTATCTATCTAAAAACATAAATAAAACATGGTGGGTCAATTATTGAGGTAGAGAATAAGATGGTTAAAATTATTTGATGTTTCCATCGTTCTATCTAAATATTTTGGTATGGGAAAAATGTCTTTTCTTGTAGAGATTTGTTTTGAATTCTGTTGTTGTTCTTAACTTCTTGTTGTGGCCTAGTCTCGTTTTTGTTTCATGAAAGAACGTCTTTTGAACCGTTAACTCTAACTTCATTGTACTAAAAGACAATGTTATTAATACTGTTTGGTAACCAATGGTTAGAGAGTCATTTTATGTGAGAAACAAATATATATATATATATATATATTCATACTTGAACACAATCAACTCAATCAATGACCAATGTTGTTTTATTATTATTATTAATGTAACCATTTTCTTTTAAAATTAGGGATCATTATGTCTCATTTAAAATAAAATAAAATAAAAACATTTATGTCAATTAATAATTTAAAAAAAAAAAAAAAAAAGCTGGAACAATAGTTTTCCTACTTGTGACTTTGAGACTCCACTCAAAGGTTTCAAATCTTCATGAAAGTTCTTTATGCAGCAACTGAAAAGATCACCAAGTTTTTTAAATCAATCTTGATCTTGACAACCTTAAGTGTGTGTATGAAGGTAAACACTTTTAGATTTCATAAAAAATTCAACATACAACTCAACAAAGACTTTAGAGAGTTTTTGGGTACAAAACCCTAGATCTACAAAAGAGACACAAGCTACACTCTAATCTCTTTAAAAAACTCAGAAAAACGGGCTTAGAGTTTCCTTTATATACTAGGAGTAAAACACTTAACCCTACACGTTTATTGGGCTTGGGCTGAATTGGAAATTCTGCAAAAAATTAAATCTGCACGAGTTTCAATCAATCGAGCCTTGTAGATTTTGTTCAATAAATCCTACAATCACTCGATTCCAATTTTACAATAAATCACACTTTGAGCAAGCCTAAACCTAAACTCTATGTTTTGATCATGATTTGCCAATATAATACATATTGAATATCCAAAGCTACCCACACCAATTAAATTACTGGTGAAGAATGCATCTGTAGCTTCTAGGAGACTTTGGTAAGATACATTCAAAAGTAAATTTCCTGAATTATTTAAACTACTCTCTCCTTTTTCTTTTTAAAGTTTGGAGAAGTAAAAATAACATTACCAAAGTTACTCCAAGAAGGCTAGAAATTATAGAGATTATTAGCTTTACGGAAAGAGTCAACTTCTTTTTCTTGGATTATTGTATTTACATATAGAAAGATCAAACTTAAGCATGCCTCCACAAAGTTTATTGTTTCCCTTAATCACAGTTGCACTTATATTCTTGAAAACTCCATTTGTTGGTACCTCACCATCAAAATCGTTATAGGACAAATTCAATAATTACAAAAAGATAAAGCTCTCCAAAAATTTTGGAATATTTTCAGAGAAATCGTTTTTAGAGAAATCTAAAACTTGAAGACCCCTTAATGATTCGAAAGATGAAGGAATGGCTCCTTGAAAGAAGTTGCTTCTCATGGCTAAAAATTCTAGTTTTACACAACTACCAAGACTAGTTGGAATTTTTCCAAACAACATATTTTCAAAAGTATCAAAGTATTCTAAATTTTTTAAATTCCATACTTTTATAGGAAAAACAACAATAAATTTGTTGGCTGAAAAATCTAGAGCAATTGGTGAGAGTGAGAGGCCAATAACTTGATATTATAAGGTACCACGAATTAGGTAATTCTAAACAATGTAACTAATTACTTTTTCCAAATTCCTAGATGCACCCACGTGAAATGCACCCACATCCTGACATCCCCACCTACTCATTTTGTTTACTTAAATTTGTGACTTCTGTCTTTCTTTACTTTCTAGTTTCTTCCAGCCTCTCTCTCTAATATTTTTACCGTGGGTCTATCTATTTCCCTTCTTCATCTTCCTTTTCACCTTCTCTGTTCAGTGTTCACGCTTTGAAGTCAGTTACGTAATTAGCCACGTGTAGGTATTTGATTGGTTCTAGTTTCATCCTAGGTGTGGCAAAGTGGCTTTTTCACATCTATGTTTGAGAACTATACACAATTTAAGCAGCAGGTGCTTTAACAATTCAATGAGCTGTCTGGCCTCACTATGAATCCATCAAAAAGTGAGGTTATATTCTCTCAGAGTCTAAATTTCAAACAGAAAAATCTAAGCATTCAAAACTTCAAACAGTGTTCTAATCATCTCAAATATTTTGGCCTTCCTCTCATCTCTTCAAAGAGTGTTCTCATCATCTCAAACATCTACATTATTTTTAGAAAAAAAATTTAGTTTCAATTAAATAAACGGTTCCCTAACCAGACTTTTGTCAACTTAAATGTTGTCACTGGCAGAGTGCAACTAATTTAGTCCATGCTATTTGGCATTCAAGTTTCTTAGACAAGTTCCTTCAATTTCGGTCTAATTCGTTCAAATTAGCAATCAAGGTTTTGTAACGTCCTTACTCAATATGATTAATCTTCATTCTTTATAGATTACCATGCTGGATGCAAGTGATTAGATACGATAGGAGCCATTTAGTCCAGGAAGTAGCAAAAACAGCATGCTTTATACAACAAGAACCCGGTGTTTACCAGATCAAAATTCCAAAATGTCATAAATAGGTCCAAGGATACTGGAAGTAATAGGCCCAAAGTTATATAACCACAACCCAGAGCATTTTATTTGGGCTCAAAATTTCATAATTTAAAATGAATGAAATATTATGAAATTGATGGGTCAGGCTTGAGTTTCTAATAGCCTAGTAGGTAAGAAATATCAATTTGGTAAAAACTGGTTTCTTTATTTCATTGATTGATGATGAAAACTATATATACAAAGCTAAAATACATGCTCTGTTTAACTGACTTAACAACTAATCCTAGCTGGCACAGTAATAACTAACTGCTACACGCGTGAAAAAAAAAAAGCTAACTAACTCTAAAAGCTAAACTACAGGTCGTTAAGTACGAGTTTCATTTACAGAACAAATGCTGCACTGCCGTTTATGCAGTAACTTCATTTTCTTCACTTGGCAACTCGAAGCTTGAGTCCCTGAAGGCTGTTCTTGTTCAAATTGCTTGGATGACTTCAACTCTACTTGTTCTGCTATTGATTCCTTAGCAGCTTTAGTTGAATCTCCAAGTTGCTTCACTGCAACTTCCTTATGCTTCACTGCAACTGCCTTCTGGTTTTGGCTTTGATATGGTAATAATGGTATTTCTTTTGGGCTATAAACTAGACCCAAGTGTTCTTTAAAAATCATGACTTGGGGACATTGCTGACCATTCATTGGTTCTTTTCTTGAATTATCAATTTCTTCATTGAGATTAAATATTAGAAATTTAAATATGCATCTAGTGTTGCATTATTTAAAATTTAATATAACGTTATTTTGTGTATACTGTTAAATTTATAAAATAAAATATAATTAATTATGAAATCGCCTCTCTCTATTTATTTCAAGTAAACTTCAAAAAATATTATCTGAAAAAAAAAAAGAGAAAAAAAATTATCCTGTTAAGCATGAAAGGACTCTCATTACAAGATTTACAGGTAACTATTGGGTGTAATGCAATAACCTTAACAGTATGATCTTGCAAGTACGTATCACTTTTTCACTTTTTCTTGTACATAATCATCAAATTATGGATGACAAACATCTGAATAGTGCTAATAATTTGATGACAAATTATCCGAGGATTGAAGTTGTAGCATTCTTTTGTGAAAAATGAAGGCAAACAAAAGAAGGAAGACAACAATTTTAATGTGGTTTGGCCATAAAAGCCTACATCCACGGAGTCTCTATTATTTTTTAAAGTAATGTTATAGTCACAAATTATTTCATAGATATGATTACCAAAAAAAAAAAAAATCTATGACAAATACAAAATAAACTAATAAGTGATTGCTAAAAGAAACAAAAGGAGGTTCTACAAATCTGATTATTTTTTTTCAATATTATGCAAAATCAAAACCTCATCAAGTCATGATCGCACCTTCCAATGCAGAAATTGGCCCTGTGTACTAACTTGATCACACCTTCCAATGGGGTCATTGGTCCTCTATACCTGCATTCAAGGAAGACAATCATCTCTTTAAACCATTGAATTGAGGGAAGTCTATTTTTTTTTTTTTTTTGGAAGGACCAAGGTTGACCGGTGTGGCTTCCTTATTTGGGCGTAACTATAATAGCACCCTACTTGTTCTCGAGCGAGACTCCATACTACTAATTTGCGTGAGGAATTGGGAAGTCATTTCTATGTATAAGAAAAACATGCTTTGGTTTTCAAAATAGATTATAGAAATGGATTTTGGGTACTTGTGAGATAGTTAAGATTATAAACAACTATATTGTTCCCAATAAATTAGTTAAATTTCTTACCCATTAAAGTTTCATACTTGGACATTCTCCCCAAAAAAAAAAAAAAATCGTACTTGAAGTAATTAAAGCCCATGTCTACATCAAAGTCATCAAAGATGTCTCTATATAAAGTACAGAGTGTTAGTACAGTGCCAATAATCTCAACCACACCAATGGTAGAAATCACCAAATCGAAAATAGCTTAAACGTCATTTTGATTTATGTATATTTCAACAAACATTTTGTTTTTTTTGGGGGGGGGGGGGGGAACGGGACAACAAAGAGCTTATCCTAAATCATAGAAAAAAATTGGACTAATCTTAATCATATGAATAGCACCATCATGTAATCGAATTTCAAATGGCATCAATATTATCAATTTCACTATAATAAAAGAAAGTACCGTGACAAGTACATGACATTGTGTAGGCTATATGATCCCCCTCCCTCCATAAAGGTTAGAGCAACAAGTACTATAAGAAACAATTTACCTATAAGTTAAAGTACTCTTTCTCCGCATATTCTAGTTCTAAGGAGTTTCTCTCTAATCAAATGCAACTGAGCTACAACATCAATCATGTTCATCCTTTCTCTCAGAGATTCCATAGAACAAGACACTCCAATTCCAAATATCAAAATCAAGCACTCCAAAATTTTGGGACTTCCTATTCGATTTTGAATGTGAGTATCATTTGTCCTTGTTTCCATATCTTCTCTTTCCCAAAGTATAATAGGATCCACAATGTTAATGACTAGTTCGGGCAATGCTTAAGTGCCATGCAATTTTTTTATTTTTTTATTCTTTTAAGTTTGATCGCCCCATACTCAATTTTTTACAAATCGAGTTTTACATTGAAACTCGATTTTGAGAAAATCGAGTTACAAAAGAGGAGCATTTTCCTAATTAGTTTGGAAAAGGGGCAGAAGGCTGTATAATTTGTGTGAAAAGGGCATTGGCCCAGATTCCCCTTAATTACTGCATATGTTGTCGTTTTGTACGAAGTTAGTTTTCCTTTGTGTATGCCAATATTATAAAATGCAAAAATGCTCTCAATACTGTTTACAAAAATGCACAAAACACATTCCACATTTAGGAATGCAAACAATTTTACATCCTACTACAATTTTACCAAATTGTTCATTCAGGCATTTTAACAATTCCTTTGATATTTGAACTTAGAACCTATGCATTCAAAACCCATTTACAAGCATATTGCCTAAGTGTGAGTTTTAATTAGCTTAACCGGTAAATTTTTTAATGGATAAATAAAAGATCTGGAGTTCAATCTATCATCAGGAGTAGATGCTATAAGTTGAAATTCTCTATTTAAAAAAAAAAAAAAAAATCATATTGCCTAAATGCACTCATGCACTCAAACACGTAAATTTCTCCTTAAATTAACAAAAAATGAAATAAAATAAAAATCTAGCTCATAAGGTAAAGATAATAATAAATAGACTTGGCCAAGCCTAACTGTGTCTCTCCTTTGCAATGGCACATTAACATAAGATTAGGCCCGATCTAAACTAGTCAAGCCAAACTAAATTAGGCCTGAACACTAACTTTTGTTCAAAATTTGATTAGGTGTGAATAAGCCCAATTCTAATGGGCAATTGATCAAAAGTGATTGGGCCAAACCGAAGTTGAGCTCGCATCAAATGCTTGAACCGAGATCAAGAAAAAGGGGCAAAGACCAATTGGTACACTACAAGTCTACAACATCCCAAATCACATAAAATGAACCAAATGCTCAAGTGCACAAAAAGAAAAAAGAGAAAAAGAGAAAATTTCCCTCAAAATTTATAAAATTGGTTCAAATTACATTTTGAATGGATTAAATAATGACTGAAATTCACTAAAAAGGAATTTGAACTACACCTTGAACAGTTGAAATTCCCCAAAATGATTTGGAATCACACCTTCAATAAATAAAATTCATAAAAATTAATTTCTTATACACTTGAGTTGTTAAAATTCACAACCTAATTCTAAATTACATTTATTAATTGGTTAAAATTCGCCAAAATTATTTTGAATTGAATCTTTAATGATTGAAATCCACAAAATAACTTTAAATTACATCTTCAATTGTTGAAATTAAATTCTCCATAATTAACTGAATTACACTTAAATTTTTAAGATTATCCAAAATTATTTTGATTACTCATTACTCCATTCACATTGTTAAAATTAATTTAGAATTATACAGTAAGTTGTTAAAAATGTTAAAATTCCCTAGGATTAGACCTTAGCCATTTCGAATCCACAACACATACCCATTATTAATTGTTGAAGGGAAAATCATCCTTTGGCTAGCAAGGAAGAGTAAGGTCAAACTTTCAGTACCACGCTCTTTAGTCAAAGGATGATCGATCTCATCAGTAACAATACAACCTGATTGTTTATCAAAATAAGATGGATTCATAAGTATGAAAAGAAAGGTGAAAACCCAAATATAATTCAGAGGGAACACAATAAGAGGATAATATCACAGCAAGCAAGCGACAATGAATGAATTTAGAAAACACAAAAAAAGATGCACATAGCTTCTAGCATTGAAATGTAGAGCTACGCATTTTGTCTGTTTCTCTTATGCTTGGTTCAAGGAATATATCAACTTGTTCTAATATGCTAGATTGGAATTCTTTGCCTCTAAATATTTTAACTCTACGTGGTTGTAGCACCTAAATAATCGTCTTAGAGAAAACCCTCAATTTATCTTCCATGTGTGTCTTGAGCGAATGAAAAATCATCTTTTATTTTTTTTCTCTCAGTGCCGCACAAAGCACAATTTTTTTTTCCTCCAATCGGCTTCAGAATTGTGTTTCAGTCTTCAGTCTCTCTCTCATAAAAACCACACACACAATATATTGCTTTATATATAAAGTACCTGGCACTGCCTGACACTCATAGTATAATTTGGAATAGGAGTTTTATTCATGTAAGCCAACTTCACCTATTTCATCTTAAAATAGAATTCCATGTGGGCTGGACTTCTAGGTGTAGCCGTGCACCCCAGCAGGATTAAAGGGTCTCACAAGTCCCACATTGATTGTTCTACATTTTCATTGCCTACGATATTCCTAGGAAGAAATTTCAAACATGGGAGGAAATATATCAATGCTCCAATTGATTATTATCGGCATGTAGGGGGTGAAATCAATAATTTTTACTTGAGGGGACAACTCCGATTTTTAAAAGTTATATCTTAAAAAATGTTTAATAGTTATAAATTAAAAAATATTTGAAAAAAAAAAAATTCATTGGCAACGATATTCCAAAATTTACTATGACGAAATTCTAACATAGCAGGAAAGATATCAATGCTCAAATTGATTATTATCAGCAAGCAGTGGCAGAATTAGGTATTTTTGCTTGAGGGCCAATTCCTTTTTTTATAAGCTATATCATAAAAAATGATTAATAGTTACAAATATTATAAAGGAATTTAAAAATTTTTTGGAGGGCGATGGCCCCACACCCTTAATGTAGTTTTGTCCTTGTCGCACGGATAAAAATTTATTTCAAGAATAAGAAATTCATATTTAATTTCTCATCCACTACATCCAAATGAGGTGGTATTAAGCTGAAACATGATCGATTTTTTCCACCATCAGGTTGTATATTGTTAGATAGATGTTGGTGAAAAGGGAAAAAAAAAATATAAAAAGATTTTGATACTTGACTTAGGTTAGATGGGCGGTCAAACAGACATGGAGGTCCATCAGGACTCAGGCTAGGTTTCGAATAAGAAACCCATTAACTTTTCTAAGAGAGGCCCAATTTCTTGAAAACCTAACCCGTTACTTTTTTTTTTTTTTTATTTATTATTTTACGAACCCCCTTACTTCTTCCAAAAGGACCAAGACAAAGCCCTAACTAAAAAAATTTATTATTATTTTCCCCTAAAAAATAATGGGTTACGACTTGAAGCATGCTTAGTATATAAATTTCACTCAACTTAATTACTTTTAGATATATTCATTGAATACAACAGAAGATGCCAATAAACGATGAATTTATCCATTTCCCTCTTCCTTGTGTGTGTATGTTTGTTTCTCAAAAAAAAATAATAATAAATGACGAATTTTATTTTTATGACATAGTGATTCAAAACTATGTAATGTTCACAAAATAAAACAATAATAATAAAGACACCGTGATACTAATCATGAAAACAACTTTCCGTAAAAATTAATTAATTAAATAATGAAACTAACTTCAGCGATAAAATTCACCAATTGTTTGAATTGATGTAAGAAAATTGAATACTAACTTGTCCATTATTATTATTACTAGTCGCTAACCCGTGCGATGCACGGAAAATGTATTGAGTACAATATATAATTTAATCTTTGTTTATTTTACTACAACACCAAAATTGAATTTGTAAAATAAAATCATATAGCTAAAACATTTGTTAACAGCTATACATTTCAGACATTTATTAAACTATATTATTATTATTATTATTATCAACTTAATAGTATTTTAATATATAATACCAACATGCTTCAAGAAAATGTCCAACACTGAAAACAATTTCGAAAACAAACTCAACTAAACAGTTTGATGAATAAATATATTACAATCTATAATATAAGCCAAGAAATAAACTTTGAAACCAATATGAACAAAATCCACGTCAAATAAAACCATTTCGATCATTAAGAATATGACTCACTAAAGTCATGAAAAACACAGGATTCATTACAAAAGAAAAAAAAAAAATGAAGCATCTTTAGTCTTTATAGATTTTGCCTAAGTACCCAGATACGATGACACATACTCACAAAAATCATTAAAGAAAGAATCAAAGAACATACACAACATGTACATACGCTATGAAAGTAAAAATAAGAAAAACAAAAGAGACGTAAACACGGACAATTAAAGAAAAAATATAGGAAAAAAAAGTTAGGAATAGAAATATAAGATAAAGATGGGTTACCCTCAAAAAGAATAATCCATGGATATTCATTGAAATCTTCTAGATAATTTCTGATAATAGAAAAAATAAAACCCAAAAGTTATGATGTTAAAACTTCCAAAAGGCCAAAAAAAAATTTTTAAAAAAAATCAGAAGATTCAAAGCTTCAAAAGTATTGAAATAAAACAATATATATATATATATATATATATATAATTACGCAATAGAGAAATACAATAGAAAGAAGGGAATCCATGATTATAGCTTTTCTACTATTGAAATTGGCCAGACAATTAAATGTATTGCAAAAAATGAACTTAAAAATTCATATGTAAACCAAACAATTAGAAGATTTTGAGCCAAGAATTTATTAAAACAAAACAAAAATTATGTGACTACACAATGGAGAAATATAATAAACAAAACAAAAATTATGTGACTACACAATGGAGAAATATAATAAACAAAAAAAATATGTCTACACAACATAGAAATATTAGAGAAATATGAGTTACCTTGTAAATGTTAAAATTCAAAATATTAAAACTTTTAAAAGGTTAAAAAAATTTGAAGATTTAATTAAAAGATTCAGGCCCAGCAATTAAATAAACAAAACAACAATTGACAAACTTATAAGAAAAAGCAACAAATCTATAATTTTTATTGAACAAATCAAATAACCCTAACCTTGATGCATTGACCGAAGAAGGAGAGGAGTCCAATACATAAGCGGAATATGTGAATTGTGAAGCATGAGCCACCCTAAAAAAAAATCTTGAAGAAAAATAAGTTTTAAGGAGAAAATTGTGTTGCGGCAAAAGAAGATAATAGCAGATCTAATCATAAAATCTAAAATAAAAAGAATTTAAAATAAAAATAATAAAAAAATAGTGGTGACCAACGGCCATACATATAGATATAAGATATTGACCAACCTTTATAAAAAGATGTCAGTTTCAATATTCACTTTGTGGTAAGGGTCCTCAACCCAGCGAGTGCCATCTCTCTGCAACAAGAATCCCTAATCCCCTTTTCCTTTCTTCCTTAGTTTCTCTTTTCCATGATTCTCATACCTTGTAAAACCAACGTAATTTATAGAGACTAAAACTAAGGTGGGCGTACTCTTTTTCTCTATCTTCATGGAATATTTACAATGAAATTACTAATACATTGCAATGAAGTTGCTCATATTTTGGAGGGACTTTTACTGTCAATGATTTGAGTAGGAACGGTCATAACTAATAAGCATTGTCAATGTTCATAGTTAGAATATTTCTACAAAACTTACTGGTAATTAAGTTTGCTTTGCTGAGTAGGTTAGCGTTGGAGACTTGTTGATTTGGAAGAGATTGGTAGACAACTTCGATGCTTTCAGTTTGGCCGTAACCTTCTCTTTTAATTTTGGGGCTTAGGTTTTCTACGCAAGCAATTCTTAAATAGGAGAGAGTAGAGGCGGTGGGAGAGTGTCCTTATTTGGCTAAAAGTCTAATTTGCATTGGAAAAAGAAAACAGTGATGAGGTGGAAAATTTAATTTAATTTAAATTTAATTTAAATATTGTGCTGAAGTGGAAAATTGTGGAAGTTTCAAAAGTTTCGGTTATATATATATATATATAGATTATTATTATTATTTTGGGATACATCGATGTTTAGGTTAGGGGGATTTACAGTATAGTCGTTTTGTTTAAAGTCAGTTGTTGCTCTTTTTGTGGACCTGGTTGCCTAGTCTCATTTTTCTTTTAGGAAAGAATGTCTTTAATTTAAACTGTTAGCTTACAGTTCATTATATTACTGATCAATGTTATTAATACTGTTTGGTAACCAATGGTTAAAGATTTAAACAAAAAATATAAATTATTACAATGTTTTGTATTTTCAATTTTTCATACTTGAACACAACTAATTCAATCAATGGTCAACAGTGGCGGAGTTAGAATTTCAGTTTAGGGGGGCAAGGTTTAAAGACAATATTAAACTAAAATAACCTAAAAAAAAAAAACTAGATTCTCAAAAAAAAAAAAAAAAAAAACCTTAAAAAAACTAATTAATATTAATAACCTAATAAATAAACAATTGTTTTTTTTTTTTTTTGAGAATAATAATTATTTTAACACACACACACACGGGGAGAGGGGAGAAGGTTTTTTGAAGAAACTTACAGTGTTGTATATCCAAAAGGGCTTAACTCTTGGATACACAGCACAGACTTTAAACCTCTATAACTCACACTCATTTTCCAATGTGGGATTAACCCACTGTTTTTTTCTTTTGAGAATAATAAGTATTTTAACACACATACACACGGGGAGAGAGGAGAAGGTTTTCTAAAGAAACTTACAGTATTGTATATCCAAAAGAGCCTAACTCTTGGATACACAGCACAAGCTTTAAACTTCTATAACTCACACTCCATTTTCCAATGTGGGATTAACCCACTGTTTTTTCTTTTGAGAATAATAAATATTTTAACACACACACACACACATGGGAAGAGGGGAGAAGGTTTTTTAAAGAAACTTACAGTGTTGTATATTCAAAAGGGCCTAACTCTTGGATACACAGCACAAATAACTATAATTGTTATACAAAATTTAATGTAAGTATAAACTATAGTTTATTTTTTCATAACAAATTTAATTTGCACAATAGTATTTGACATTTTATGTTTTTGAAACTATTGCATAGTCACTAATAATCAAAGTTAAAAAAAAAAAAAAAAAAAAAAAAAAAAAAAAAAAAGGTATAGCAATAACCTATAAAATTGGAAACTAAGGAGTTGTTTGGTTGGTAAATTTAAACAACAGTTTTCAAGGTTTAAACAACATTACACGTATTTTCACACACTTTTTCACCCACATGTATTTCCAAAAAATATAAACAACGTTAATAGAATAACATTACCAAAAGGGCCCTAAAAAGTCAAGAAGGAGAAAAAATGGATAGTGGAGGTTTGAGAATTTCAATACCGTACTGGGACATTAGATAGTTTATCTTTTCTATATATAAATAAATAAATAAAAAAGAGTGTAAAATTTAAGACCACCATCATTGTGGTGAAAAAAAACCCAAAAATAATAATAATAAATGAGAAGAAAAATAACATAAGAAAATTGAGTTAAACAGTAAAGTGTCATATATGGTGATAAGCTATAAATTTGGACAATATAAAAGGTTAAAAGAGAAAATATGTATTACTATTGTAAGTGGGATGATCTATGCAGCTTTTTTCCTTTTTTATTTTTACATGTCAAGTATTGTTTTCTATAACAAGACATTTTGGTACACATGTTTAAACACATGTTTTCAGTTTTTAAACAACATTACACGTATTTTCATACACTTTTTCACTCACACGTATTTCTAAAAAAACTGAAAACTGTTGTTTAAACACGTACCAAACGGGTTCTTTGTCTTTTTGAATTTTTTTCCTATGTTGGGCAAAGTATTTAAGAAAGGAACCTAACTCTATAATCTAGGTGACTTTTCAGGAGTCGGGGGGACACGAGGGGGGGGGGGGGGGGGTAGTTGGCCCCCCCCCCCCCCCCCCCCCCCAGCTCTGCCCTTGATGGTCAATGTTGTTTTATTTTTGTTTCTAAAAAAAAAAAGGTTTTTTTATTTTTATTTTTATTATTATTAGTGCAACCATTATCTTTTAAAACTAGATTACATTATGTGTCATTTTGAAAAGAAAAGAAAATTATGTCAATTAATAGTTTTTATTAACTTTAGCCTTTAAAATATAAGAATTCCCGTAATACTTTTACTTTTATGTGTCATTATATGTTTTTTTTTATTTGTTTTTTGTTTTTTTTGTTTTTTTTTTTGTTTTTTTTTTTTTATGTCCATATAAATGTAAAAGATGCATAAAAGTTACGGGCAAACGTGTGACTTCATGTCATATAATGTTATGTATGTGGGCCCCATTATTTAAAAACCATTCTCTCCCTTCAAATCCACCCAATGTGGGCGGATTACAAATATGTCGGCTCAAGGAAAATAGTTTCTTCCCATTTTATTTATTTCTTCCATGGTAACCAAACAGAAGAAAGGACTACATATCTTCTCATATCTCTTCGCTTCCTCTCTCCTCCAGCCTTTCTAAACACACTGTAAATTTCTAATTAAAAATGGTCTAATGATCAAGAGGTTTTGTTTTACATGGCCACATTCAACGTTCCTTTGTGGTAGGACTTAGGAGCCTTATTACATAAATTTGACCCTGTGACACTTTGTGACGTGCTTGACGGATTGATAGGTCTCGCAAGTCACACATGGCCACATTCATTATTCAATCCATAGTTTTTGTTTTTGCTAAGTGGTACAATTGGGTTTGTGTGTGTGTGTGTGTGAAGACAGACTGAGTTTGATTTCACAGCTTAGGTACTCAGGAAAAAGCAACTTAATAAGGGACATTTGAGAATAAAACAAAAGAGAGGAAACTTCCCCTATCGACCTCATTCAGTATTGGACAAAATTTTTTTTTCCACTGTTAAAAATAGTCCGACTTACAGTGAGTCATGTTCTAATTCCATAAGAAGTGCACAGCAAATTGAAGGGTCTCCAGTATCCACATGACCATATAATTCATTTTTCTAAATTTTCATTGCCAATGATATTCCAATGAAATTGTGTATGAAATTGATGCATCTTAGATTTCTAGAAATAGTTATGGGGCATATATATATATTTATATTTATATATATTTATATTGATTTGGCTTTTCTGTGTAAGAGTAATCTGATCCGCCATTATCAGATTACATGAGGCAAAGCCCACAACTGACACTTGTGACTAAAAATGGTCGACGTGCATGACGGACTAACGGGTCTCTCAAGTCCCACATTGATTATTCTACAATTTTATTGCCTACAATATTCCAATCCATCGTAGGAGGAAAGATATTTATGCTCCAATTGATTATTATCGGCATGTAGGGGTGAAATTAGGAATTTGTTATGACTCAGGTGCTGGATAAATTATTCGAATTTAGTTTAGTGATAGAATAAGGATTCCTAGATAGATTAGTATTGCTATTTATATGTATTCAAATTAATTCCTATGTTTTAGGATAGGATTAGTTCCTATGTTTTAGGATTTGTTGATGAGGCTATCTCATCTTTGGCTATTTATGTACGTTGAATTCATTAATAAGAAGGAAGCAGAAAATTAACCCAAAAATGTCTATTTCCTCTTTCAGGTTCAGGAGATTGGTCATTTCGAATTGACTATACTATCTTTCAATTATCCCAATTCACAACAGAATTTTTGCTTGAGGGGACAACTTCTATTTTCAAAAGTTATATCCTAAAAAATGTTTAATAGTTGTAAATATTAAAAAAATTTAAATAAATTATGTCAATTAATAGTTTTTATTAACTTTCGCCTTTAAGCTGTTTTAAAATATAGGAATTCCCTTAATACTTTTTCAGTGAAATTGTCAAATATGTGACCATTTATTCTACAAGCCTTTAACCTATTTTATGGAAAAACCCTCAATGCTCTATTTCGTTACAAGAATTTGATATGAACCAATAGAAATCTGAAATTTTAATTTTGAGAAATAAATAGTCTTTCTTTTTCCTTCTTTTATTTGATCATGCAAAGGATATGCTTCAAAGTTCAAGCTTGTATGTCTTAAATTCTATCACAGATATTGAATAGTCAATACCACACAGATACTGAATTCAAGAGTAGAAGCTTAAAAGAGTTTTATCATAAAACTTTGACAAGTCCTATGTCCACAATATTTTCACAACAATTCTTAAGTGATATGTTGTTGTTGCCTATTGGTTCTAATTGAACTCACCATTGAAATTAATTGTTTGTCCACTAACAACAGCCAATAACAACCTAGATGCCTTATGAAAATGTTTACAACATAGCATTTCTATAAAAAGTATTCACATTCAGAAAATATGCATGACGTTTAATGTGAAGGGAATTTGGAGCTGCTTTTAAGTAATCGAGTAGTATATTTTAAATTGTCTCTACTTAAAAGATATGCATAAGGTTTAATGTGATGGGATTTAGGGCTGCTATAATTAATCGACTAGTATTTTAAATTGTTTCAAGTTTCAGCAAGTCAGCTCTAGAGTTAAGACCATGCACGGTTACATTCATGAATATTCTTAGGGGATGCATTGGCATGGTGAGACCATTTGAGTATTGATTTTCTAAATTAACCACACCAAAAATGATTAAGAATTCATATTTGGTATGCATGCAACTGCTTTCGCAAATAAGGATAATAATTTATTAGGAACAATATAGGGGAACCAACCATCATCATCCTCAACCAAGGCCCAAAGCAGGGGATGTATCTGATGGGTTGGAGTTTCCAAGTTGTACAAAAGGAAGTTTTAAATTCAAGAAATGCAAAGATGTTTTATTTATATACATTCTTCTCACTTTGGACCATATTTTTTGTTTTTCTTGAATTGAAAATTGATCAAATTCTTCATTAAGATTAAGGTTGCATTTGGCATTGGATGAAAAATAGATTTTTTTTTACTATTTAGCTTATTTTTACTACTATTCATGGGTCTCATTGCACTTTTTGGTACTATTCATGGGTCTCCCTGTTCTATTTCAGCTAGCTTTTAGAGTTTTCAGTTTTTACTAAAGAAGTTGTTCCCAAACAGACTCTAAATATTACAAATTTAAATTAATATGTATTTAGTGTGGCATTATTTAAAATTTAAAATAACATTATAGTTTGTATATAGTTAAATTCATAAAATAAAATCTAAATTAATTATGAAATAGACCATCTTTATTTATTTCAAGTAAACTTCAAAAGATATTATTTGGAAAAAAAAAAAAAAAAAAAACTCCTGTTAAGCATAAAAAGACTGTCATTATAAGATCTACAACAAACTATTCGGTGCTTCCCAATAACCTTAATGGTATGATCTTAAAGTACAAATTGCTTTTTCTTGTACGTAATCATCAAAGTATGGGTGACAAACATCTTTATAGTGCTAATAATTTGCAGTGACAAAGGAACAGATAACTACCAAACTAGAAGCCTTGTTTGCTACTGGTACTATCCAAGGCTTGAAGCTATAAATTCCTTTGTGAAAAATGAAGGCAAACAAAAGAAGGAAGAGAACAATTTTAACGTGGTTCGGCCATAAAAGCCTACATCCATAGAGTCTTTATTATTTTTTAAAAGCAATGTTACAGCCACAAATATTCCATGGATATTAAAAAAAGACAAATACAAGATTAACTAATAAGCAAGTGTTAAAACAAACAAAAGGAGGTTTTCACAACACCCACCTTTTAGAGAGAGATACTAATCCTTAAGTGAGAATTGCTTAGTAGTTTCTTCTCCTCCACTCTCCCATTGTTATACCTTGAGAAGAGATTTTACCTAAACATAACCCATACATATTCAAAGTGTGGAGAGTGTTTTAGAGCTTGGGAAAAATTCGGTCTTTGTCAAAATAAGCTAGTGAGGCTTGGCAGTGAAATTGGGCTGTATTGCAGGATCCGGGAAGCTAGTGAAGACAAAACTCTAAGAAGTCCATTGGTAGCTAGAGCTTGGAGAGCTCAAGTACTATGGGTAGATTAGGCTTCGATGGTCTTTTTGGTATCCTTGTACAACTTATTCACTAGTGAATCATTTTAGCTTGGAGGGCCGTAAAAAGGTTTGTACACCGAGTTCTTTGGTTTTCCTCTTTGATAACACATCACATGTTATCCTAGGTTTGCTATTCTTTTCCCTACTGCCCTTTATATATTTTCCTTGAACATATATGTTCATCCATGAAATTTTTGAGTGCTTTGATTAATTAATTTGCTAATCTCATATATTCCACATTAAGTGTGTTTAGATTAAAAATAATCAAGCCAAATTAAAAATTTGGGGTCTAAACTAGCTCTAGCATTTATACTAGTGAGCTTTTAATAGGTATCAGAGCGGGTAGACATGTTTTTGTTTAATTACCTAAGTATGATCCTTGATCCTTTGTGTTAATTGTTATGGATAATGCTTCTTTGCATGTTGTTGATGATGCTGAATGTAACATGTCATGTGTTTGTGAAAATGCCTGTATGAGTGTTTATCCTCATACTTGTGATGATACATTGCATGACTCCTTGGGTGGTGTTAAAATTGTTAATGTCAAACTCTTGAAGAAAAAAGCTTTGAAATTTGAACAAAAATTCAGCAATTTTTTGTGTGAAAATGATGGTTTGATTGCTAAACTCAATGAATCCAACAAATTGGTTGAAATGTACAAGAAACTTGCTAAACATTCTCTTGAAAAATTAAAAGAGTTTGAAAGTTTGGACTTAGATGCTAAACTTATTTTGTTTAACAAACTTGTTGATGATCTTAAATATGAAAATGAATCTCTTAAGATGCATGCCAAGTGTTTAATTGTCAAACCTAATGATAAAAAGAAAGAAAATCTTTGTTGCAATCTTGTTGTGAAACCTGATTTTGTGCCTATTATGAGTTTTATCTCTAAAGACAAATCTGTGTACATACCTCCTCATAAAAGAAATCATAAAGTAGAGAGGAAGGCTCTTAAGTCAAAACCTTTGTTTTGGCCTCATCCTAGGGATTTGAATGGATCTAAATTTGTTTTTACTTGCCACCATTGCGGTGTGATTGGTCATATAAGACCTCCAATGTTCTCCCATTCACAAGGTTTGTGTTTGTCAATGAGGAAGGGGTTTACAGAATCTCTATCAATACAATGAAAGAAATGGAAAAGAAAGATGGGAAATTGATTTTTCTCAAGGAAAAGCTCTCTCTTTTCATACAAGTGCTTGGCATGCCTCAAAGTTGTGTATGTGTGCGCATTGGTAGATGTGCAGTGGATAGGTACATAACAGAGTACAGACATGGTGCAGCTCACGACCTGGTCACCCCCTAAGGTCACAAGGTGCATGTCTACACTCTTATCAAAATGACTTGCCACGTGGATCTCGCATGCAAGCTAGATCACAAGCAAGTCGCCTTCCAAGTCATGAGATCACTGGCTAATGTTGCTTCAATTCTTCAAGGAGAGGCTTAAGTACTCTACCCGAAAATACATGAAAACCTAGAAAACAGTATATCAACATTAAAAGCATTACTTACAAACTTTTGTCATTGAATTAAGCCAACAATAAAACATTACTTCTCAATCTCCCCCTTTGGCTATTCTATGACAAAACACACTTATATAGACTCTAGATTTAGAGTCCGTTTGGGAATAGCTTATTTAACTGAAACTGAAAACGTTTTGCTGAATGTACTATAGATTAAAAAGTAGTTGAAATAGTATAGTGGGATCTATGAATAGTACCAAAAAGTAAAATGGGGCCCATGAATAGTACCAAAAATAAACTGAATAGTAGCAAAAATAAGCTAAATAGTAAAAAAAAAAAAAAAAAAAAAAAAAAAAACTGACTTTTTAAGCTAATGCCAAACACGACTGTCATGTGAGTTGGAAACCTAAGACCAACAAGGGACTCACACTAAAACTCTAAAGACTAAAACCAAGAACTTGAACTTAGAACCAATACCTGAAACACTTCCATAAAATAGGTTAGACCCTAAAGTTTAAAATAGTAAGTATAAAGGCAGGAATAACAATTACACTACGATCAAGTATGATATGAATGGTATGCATGAATGCAACTTGATCAAACACCAGACAACCATAGAGACTATGGCTACAATGATCAATAATGTAAAGTTATGATCATCCAAACATGTAAGCAAGTAAGTACAACAATGACAAGATTAATGCATGTCCAAGCACAAAACAATGCAATGGAAGAAAATAAAACCAAATACCAAATAGATATAACAAAATAAAATCCAAATCATCATAAAAGTACATGACCTAAACACGGTCATACGGTACAATACCAAAAGACATAAATAGAACTAGAGTATCAAAGTAATACTCACAACTAGATATCCCTGCCAACCCTAATGCGTCCCGCACTAATAGAACCCAAACATTAAGATAAGGTAGACGAGATGCTTGGCCGCTACTCTTTGAAACAAGTTAGTTCTCGTGTAAAGGATTTACGGTTGAATTGCAAGATTGATCGAATTCTAACCTGCCCTTGTCAGATTATGTGGGTCATCTATGAGAATGAATAAGTCAAGGTCCATAGCTGGAGGTGATATTTCATGCATAGACCCATGTATAGGGGGTCGTGCATGACGGATTAACGGGTCTCCAGTCTCCACATGGCCACATTCATTTTTCTAAATTTTCAGTGAACAATGTATACCAATGAAGAAATTTCTAACATAGTAGTAAAAAAAAAACCATTGCTTCAATTATAAAGCAATTGTTATTTTGATTTTTTTTAATAAGAATAGATTTTCATACTTGAGTTTACTTAACGTGAACTAGATGGGCCCTTCAGGACTTTCCAATTATAGAGTAATTATCATTGGCTAATCTATTTCAGTAGAGTTTGGTTGAAGAAGAACTTACGCTAGGTTACGAATAAAACACCAATTAACTTTTCTACGAGAGGCCCAATTTTTTGAAAACATAACCCATCACCTCTTCCAAAACAAAACTCTAACTAAACAAATTTATTATTTTTCCCCCTTAAAAAATACTAATGGCTTAGGACATTTTAGCATGCTTTGTATAATGAATTTGATCGAATCCTTAATTTTATTTTATTTTTATTGAGTTTCAACTGATGGTGTCCATTTTTGATAATTGTGCTCTTTATCTTCATATTAAGACATCAATCGATTTTTGGTGTAGGCAGGAATTAAACCCCAGATATCTTATTGAACTATCAATGATTTTACAAGTTGAGTTAACTGGAACCCACATTGAATCCTTAATTAATTGCACTGTCGTTAAGGTTTTTAATTTTTTTTTTAATCTTTTGATAGTTATAACAAGAAATGAGAGATTAGAATTTTGAATATCTTTATTGAAAATAACAAAAAAATCAAATAAGAGGTGAATTTTATTTTCATGACATGGTGACCCAAATCTAAGTGACGTTCACAGAATAAGAAAATAATATAGACAGCATGATACTAATCATAATATTTTAGACTTAATTTCATCACTATTCTATTGGGTTCTGTTTTTTTTTCATAACAGAGGGTTGAGCCATGTGGTACAGATCATACCTAATCCAAACAAGAGGGATTACAGAGATTTCGTTCTTTTCATTTTTTTTTTCTCTGCTTGAAAAGGGACATTTGATAATGGAACAAAGTGGAGGAACCTTCCTATCTACCTCATTCAATATTTTCTAAAGCTTGTAAACCTGGTCAATTTTAGAAGTCAAATATACCAAATGACACATTAACACCGATTTTTATAATTTGTTGAAATCGTTGATTATAAACCGTTAAAAAAAATGGATAAAAAGTATCCATCACTCATAGTATACAACTTCACCAGATTGTGAACTTGTGTATAAAATGGACGTGTCTTAGATTTATAGAAATAGTTATGGGACATATATATTTATCTGGCTTTTATGTGTAAGAGTAATATAACCTGCCATTGTTAGATTACATAGATCACCTTACTACCTATGAGAATGAATGAGGCAAGGTCCACAGCTGAACCCTGTACAAGGGGTCGTGTTCTATGTATGATGGATTGAAGGGTCTCGCAACTCCCACATTGATTGTTCTACATTTTCATTGCCTACGATATTCCAATTCATGAAAGAAATTTCTAACATAGCAGGAAAGATATCAATGTTCAAATTGATTATTATCCGCAGATAGGGGCAAAATTAGGAATTTTTTGCTGGGGACAACTCCTAGTTTTAAATACTATCTATTATAATGGATTTTTAAAAACTCTTGTGAGGGCCACGGCCACTGCACCCTTGGCTGTAGTTCCACCCCTATTAATAGGGGCAAAACTTTATTTCAAGAATAACAAATTTATAGTTCTTATCCACTACATCCAAACGAGGTGGTATTACATGTAGCCGAAATATGATAGATTATTCCTACCACGACCACGTTGTCTATTGTTGGATGGATGTTGGTGAAAGAAAATATATTAGATTTTGGTACTTGAGTTGACTTGATGTGGCCTAGATGGGTGGTTAACTATCAAGCAGAAGTGGAGGTCCATCAGGACTTAAGCTGGGTTTCAAATATGAAACCCATTAAGTTTTCTGAGAGAGGCCCAATTTCTTGAAATTTCTCTCATCAGGTTTACAAGATTAAAGTCATTGATTTTTAGAGGCACTGTTAAATGGCAAATCTATGAAATTGTGAAGACTGAAGGACAGTCAAGCGACAAGTCGTGCAGTAGATTGAATTCATACAGCAACATATCTAGTGTTGGAATTATACTACAAGTCGTTGGTTGTAGCCTTTAATTACTTTGTTGTCGTTTTGTATGAAGTTAGTTATTTAGTTTGCCGAGTGTATGCTGCTGATACCGTAAACTAGTCGCTAAACCTTTAACAAAATCTTCTTTTTCCAAATTTAGAGCAGGATCCAGAATGTCAATCACTTGATTGGGCAAAACTTCTTTAACAAAATCATGAAGGTTCAAGCTATCTTCGAACAAATTAATTATTTGTGGGCCTTTAGCTTGTGAACAGCTCTAACAATAGTATAAAATAATTGTAGATATCATTGGGTCCTTATTTCTCATACCATACTGTGCAATTGCACATAAAATTTATTATTTGATTGATCTAATTCCATATTAAAAAAAAAAAGGAAAAAAAATATATATAATCTCACTAGTTTTGAAGGAGCTTTTTAGTGGCATATAATAGGAATAATATTATGACAAGCAGAAAAGTTTCTTCAAGGCATGCTCTATCTTCTACAAGATATTCTTATTTGAGTTATATTTCATCTTAGAAAGTATATTAAGAAGTATTGTGAAAAAACATAATTTAAAGTTAAGAAATGGTAATGTTATTTGAGTTACTTCATCCTTATTCCAAGGTTTTTTTTTAAAAAAAAACAAAAATTATTATTATTTTTTATTTTTAATTATTTCTTTTACTTTTTCAACTTTTCCTACATATGTATAATGAATAACCATGAAGACAAAATGGCAGAGCTACCACCACCAAAAGTGAGCAATTTAATGACATATAAACACAAGAAAATTATAAAATATTTTGGGAGTAGAATAAAAATACACTTTCTCCTCTCTTTCGATGTTATTAAACCTAAGTCCCTTTCACTTTTTGTTGAGAAAAAGAAAGAGAAAAAAAAAAAAAAAAAAAAATTTAAAGGGCAGGTGCCAACTACACAACATTGGATTTCTAATTGGAACATAGGATTGCCCTAACTCTGCCATGCCGTTTTGTGGATTTGACATGTCATAAACTATAACATTATTCAACATTTTAGGGATGCAAGTGATTAGGATATGATAGGAGTCACTTAGCCGAGGAAAGCACTACCTCAGCATCATTTGTAGAAGACTTTTTAGTCCCAACTCCCAAGTTACAAAGGCAGCATGCTGGAAATAATAGGCCCAAAGCTATATTCAACCACACCCAAGTGCTATTTGGGTCCAAATGCTATAATTTAAAATTAATAGAATTGGTGGGTCAAGCTTGGGTTTCAAGTGATACATGATAACCCAATAGTAATTGTATTCTTTATAATGTGCTATATCTGAGTTTTAAATCTCTCTCTCTCCCCCCCCCCCCCCCCCCAAAAAAAAAAAATGCCATAATTCTTTATAGTGCCCTTTCTGACCATCTACCTATTTGAAAGAAAATAATAACAAAAAAAACATGGTGGGTCAATTATTGAGGTAGAGAATAAGATGGTCAAAATTATTTGATGTTCCCGTCATTCTATCTAAATATTTTGGTATGGGAAAAATGTCTTTTCCTGTAGAGAATTTGTTTTGAATTCTGTTGTTGTTCTTAACTTCTTGTTGTGGCCTAGTCTCGTTTTTCTTTCGTGAAAGAACGTCTTTTGAACCGTTAACTCTATCTTCATTGTACTACACGACAATGTTATTAATATTGTTTGGTAACCAATGGTTAAAGAGTCATTTGATGTGAGAAACAAAAATATATATATATATATATATATATATATATATTTATATATATTCATACTTGAACGCAATCAATTTATTAGAACACACATGAAAATAGTAACACTAATATTACTATTTTCGTGTGTGTTCTAATAAGTATTACTGTTTACTAAAAAAAAAAAGGATGTTTATCTCACATTAGTTGTGTGTGTCTAGTGTACACTGTTTATAACCCCTAATGTACTCTGGTTAAATAATATATTATAAATCCGATTTAAAATACTAATATTACTATTTTCGTGTGTGTTCTAATAAGTATTACTGTTTACTCAACCAAAAAAAAAAAAACTCAATCAATGACCAATGTTGTTTTATTATTATTATTAATGTAACAATTATCTTTTAAAATTTGGGATCATTATGTCTCATTTAAAAAATAAAAAAACATTTATGTGAATTAATAATAAAAAGAAGAAGAAGAAGAAGCTGGACCAGTACATTAAAGAGCTTTAAAGCAAAAGCTCTAATTTTATCTTTAGCCTTAAAGCTATTCTTAAAATTTAAGTATACTCTTCTCTTAAGAATAATGCTAGAAATACAAATTATTTCACAAATTTTTTTGCAAACTGCTAATATGATAAGTAATTATTGGTAAATGAAAAAATGATCTTAATAGTGGGCCTATATGAAAACCAATAAAAGGTTGGTCAAATCAACATTTTGTAAAGATGTTGTAAATAGTTTGTGTATACCATTACTCCTCCCTTAATACTTTTATCGAAATTTCAAAATGAGTGACCATTTATGCTACAAGCCTTAAGGCTATTTTATAGAAAAACTCTCAATGTTATGAAACAATAGAAATTTGAAATTTTAATTATGAGAAAAAAATACTTTCTTTTTCCTTTTATTTTATTTTATATGAAATAGAATTCTACTCTAGTAGTCTAGTCTAATCTAAGTGTTTGTGTGTGTGAAACTCCCTCCTGGAATAGCCCTTGCCTCCCTCATATTTCACAAGCACTTATACTTGTGTAATGACCATCATGCCAAGGGTGTGTAGTGGTTCTTTTTCCTTCTCTTATCTGGTCATGTAAAGGTTATACTTAAAAGTTCAAGCTTATAAGTCTTAAATTCTATCACAGATATTCAATACCACACAGATATTGAATTCATGAGTAGAAGCATAAGAGAGTTTTATCATAAAACTATTCATATTGAAAAATACGCATACCGTTTATTGTGATGGGAATTTGGAGCTGCTTTAAGAAATAGACTAGTATTAAATTGACTTAGGTCCATTGAGTCCATTTTGGTCCAATCTGGTCCATTTCAGTTTAATTTGATCCATTTGGTCATTCGGTCAATTTTGGTTCACTTTGGTCCAATTCTTTCTAATTTTGGCTCAGTTCGGTCCAATTCAGTCCATTTGATCCATGTCAGTCCATTTCGGTATAATTCGATTCATTTCTATCTACTTCAGTTCATTTTGATCAAATTCAATCTATTTCAGTCCATTTCAATCTACTTCAGTATTTTTAGTCCAATTCATCCATCTCGGTCCACTTTAGTAAGAATGAGAAAAAACTAGTTTGGGTTGAAAGTATTATAAATTATTTGAATAATATCAATTGTAATTATATGATAAGTTTTGATTATCATGATAATCTTCTTTAAGGGAATGAGAAATTTGAAACTTAAAAATTTTAGCTGTATCAAAAGAAATTAAGAAAGTATAATGCATAATAACAATAATTAGAAGAAAATGGACCACTTCAAAAAAGAACAATATAAATAATAATAATAAAAAAAGATACAATTATATATTTGTAAAATAGAGAGATAGAAATTACTTTTAGAAATCGTTAAATTTTTAAAGAGAACAAATTATCAACAATAAAATTTAAAGAATAAATTATACATTATACTATATTTCAAAATAATTATACGCATTGCATTGCGACTAGTTAACTTTTAAATTTAAGACACATGTAGTATGTTTTACATACATTCTTCTCACTTTTGACCATTCCTTGGTTCTTTTCTTGAATTGGAAATAGATTGGTTTCTCCATTGAAATTAAATGTTACAAACTTAAATGTCTAACTAGTGTCAAATTATTTAAAATTTAAAATAACATTATACGTTGTATTATGTTAGATTCATAAAATAAAATCTAAATTAATTATGAAATATACTCACTATTTATTTCAAGTAAACTTCAAAAGATATTATTTGGAGAAAAAATCTTGTTAAGAATAAAAAATATCTCATTACAAGATCTACAAGAAACTACTGGGTGCTTCGCAATAACCTTAATGGTATGATCTTGCAAGTACGTATCGCTTTTTCTTGTACATAATCATCAAATTATGGGTGACACATATCCGATTTAGTGCTAATAATTTGCAGTGACAAAGGAGCTAATCATTTGATTCATTACCATACTAGAAGCAATTCTTGGTTGCTGGAGCTATCCAGGGCTCCAAGCTATGACATTCCTTTGTGAAAATGAAAGCAAACAAAAGAAAGAAGACAACAATTTTAACATGGTTCGGCCATGAAAACCTACATCCACGGAGTCTCTATTATTTTTTAAAGTAATGTTAAAGTTACAAATTATTCCACAGATATGATTACGAAAAAAAAACAAAAAACAAACTAGGACAAATACAAGATAAACTAATAAGTGATTGCTAAAAGAAACAAAAGGAGGTGCTACAAATCTTATTTTGATCCAAGTTCCAACATTATACAAAATCAAAACCTCCTCAAGTCATGATCGCACCTTCCAAAAGGGTCATTGGCCCTCTGTACTGGCATTCAAGGAAGACAATTATCTCTCTAAATCATTGAATTAAGGGAAATCATTTCTATGTATCGGAAGAACATGCTTTAGTTTCCAAAATAGATTAATGCTATGCGGTGAATGAGGTTTTCCCTTCAAGATTAAGGAATTGAAACAACTATTCATCTCCCATAGCTTGAAAACAACCATCCATTTTAGTTTTAGTCTTGCTAGTAAGAGGATTCATAATAATGCAAGAAGGTTCAATTGTCGAATCCCAAATTCATTAAATGTTTTATGGATATTGTACAGCACCAAGATCCCAAGACCCATTGGGCCCTGGGCTCAGGCCCAATGGAATGGCCCCATCGCCCTAAACACTTCTTGAAACTGCCTTCATAAAGAACGAGTTTTGGGCCTCGGATCTTGAGCTGCGCTCGGCATAGAACCTCCCGAACAATCATATAAACCCTGTCCGGGCAAGTCATGGGATGTTCGGGGAACACCATTACCGAGCATATTCGCCTAAACTGGAACCAAGTTCCAAGGTCATAATTGTTACATCCCACTCTCACCCAAACACCCACTTAAAACAGATAATATTGGACCTTCAATTGCACTAGCGATGGCAGTAATCATGATCTCCCCACTAACCTAAGCTATAAATAGCAGAAGTTGGGGAGAATGAAGGGGTTCAGAAAAAAGGAGTGAAAACAGTCATTTAGAGAGGGGAGGAATATTACTGAGTCTCTGTGCCGAGACCGACCCAAAGTAGAAAATCTGGAAGCCCACCTTACAAATAAATTGTGAGCCCAAGTGAGGTTGAGCCCAACAGTCTCGTTTTAGGCTTGCACAGATATGGTTATCCAAGTACTTGTGGGATAGTTAAGATTATAAACAACTAAATCTTTCCCAGTAAATTAGTTAAACTTCTTACCCATTAAAATTCTATACTTGGAGAATAAAAAGGTGTCTCTATAAAAAGTAGAGTGTGTAAGATGGTCAAAATCATTGTGGTAGAGAATATGATGGTCACCAAATCGAAAATAGCTTAAACTTCATTTTGTTTTGTGTTTTTCAACAAACATACCAAGGGGAGAGGGGACAAAAAAGAGTTTATTCTAAATCATAGAAAACAAATTGCATGAATCTTAATCATATGAATATTACCATCGAGTAATCAAATTTCACAGGGCATCAATATTATCAATTTTGTTAGAATAAAAAAAGTACTGTGACAAGCACATGGCATTTTGTAGGCTATATGAGCCCCCTCTTTCCATAAAGGTTTGGAGAGAGTGTCATAAAAAATTTAGCTATAAGATGAAGTCTTTCTTAGCGTATTCTAGTTTTGAGGAGATTTTCTCTAATCAAATGGAGCTGAGCTACAACATCACTAATATGCATTCTCTCTCTTAGGAATTCCATGGAACAAGAAACTCCAATTCCAAATATCAAAATCAAGCACTCTTGAATTTTGGGCCTTCCAATTCCATTTTGATTGTGAGTATCGTTCATCCTTGTTTCCCCAATTTCTCTTCCCAAAAGAAGAATAGGATCTGTGATATCAATCTCTCGTTCGGGCAAATTTGATCTAACAAATTCATGAATGTTCAAGCTATCTTTAAACATGATATTAGTTGGCATTTTTTCTGTGTAGATCTCCAACAATAGTATACCATAACTGTAGACATCACCATAAGCTAACACCTTGTTTCTCATACCATACTCTGCAATTTGGACATAACTTTTATGTTATGATTGATCTAGTTTCATATTAGAGAAAAGTGAAAAATATAATCTCAAAAAGTTTTGAAGGAACTCTTTAGTGGCATATAACTTGAAAAAACTATATCACAAGCAGAAAGGTGTTTTCAAGAGATGCTCTATCATCTACAAGACATACTTATTTGAGTTATATTCTCATGCTTGAAAGTATATTCAAATATTTTGAAAAAAAAAAGAATTTAAAGTTAAGAAATTGTAAAGATTTTCACTTGGAGGAGCATACCGATTGTTCCTCTTAATCCGATAGAGCTTGATTGATTAGTGAAACAATCTTGGGACTCAAGAAGGAATCTTGCCAAGCCAAAGTCACCAACATGTCCAACCATTTCATCATCGAGAAGAACATTACTAGGCTTGAGGTTGCAATGAACAATTGGTGTATGGCAATGATGATGAAGATAATCTAATACATTTGCAACATCAATGACAATATTCAAACTTTGAAGAAGATTCAAATACATTCGTTCCTGAAGAAGCTCTTTTTTTTTTGGTGATTGGATGCAACCACTCATCTAAGTTTCCATTACTCATGAACTCATATACCAAAGCTTTGAAATTGTTGCCTTGGTAGTCATTACCTGAATATGTTGTGAGTACATTAACAAGATTTGGATGTCTGATATTCCTCAAAGCCTCACATTCAGCAATGAAACTCTTGAAAGCATCATGGTGCAAAAGGTTGAACACCTTGACAGCAACTTTACGTCTATCATGATCTAGAATTCCTCTATACACAGATCCAAAGCTACCCACACCAATTAAATTAGTGGTGACGAATGCATCTGTAGCTTTTAGGAGACTTCGGTAAGACACATTTAAAAGTAAATTTCCTAAATTATTTAAACTACTTTCTCTCCTTTTTCTTTTTAAAGAGAAGAGAAGTAGAAATGACATCACCAAAGTTACTCCAAGAAGCCCCGAAAGTATAGAGATTATCAACTTCAAGGAAAGAATCAACTTTCTCTTCTTGGACTTGTTGTATTTGCATATGGGGAGCTCAAACTTTGGGATGCCTCCACAAAGATTTTTATTTCCCTTAATCAAAGTTGTGTTTGTGTTATTGAAAACTCCTTTTGTTGGTACCTCACCCTCAAATTGATCATAAGACAAATTCAATAACTGCAAGAAGTCAAAGTGCTCCAAAAATCTTGGAATATTGCCAGAAAAATTGTTGTTAGAAAGATCTAAACTTTCGAGGCCTCTTAATGATTCCCAAGATGGAGGAATGACTCCTTTGAAGAAGTTTCTTCTCATGACTAGAAATTCTAGTTTTACACAGCTACCAAGACTTGTAGGAATTTCACTAAACAACAAGTTTTTAGAAATATCAAAGTATTCTAGATTTTTTAAATTTCCTATTTCCATGGGAAGGACACCAGTAAATTTGTTGCCTGACAAGTCTACAGCAACTGGTGAGAATGAGAAGCTACTAATTTGAGATGATACGGTACCACTAAGATTGTTATTAGAAAGACTCAAAACATTCAAATTTTGACACTTGCCTAGGCTTAAGGGGATACTTCCTTGAAGATTATTTTCACCTAAATACAAGATTATCAAAAGATTAAATTTCCAAGAGAGGATGGCATATTCCCAAAGAAATTGTTTTGAAATAAAGCCAAATATTGTAACTTATGAAGCTTTCCAATTTCAAAGGGAATATACCTGATAATGTAGTATTCTACGTGTCTAGTCTCTCCAAATTGGTCAAATTTCCTATCCCAATAGGAATCTTGCCAGATATTTTATTATTATCTAGGAAATTTTTTTTAAGATTAGTTAAGAAATTCACAATGCATTTGGGTAACTCTCCCCCAAAGTTATTGACATTTATCTCCAATATAGTCAGATATGTGGCATTTGTCAAAGAAAAAAGAAAACTCAAGTCATTTGCCCCTCCAATTCCAAGCTTGTTAAAGCCTATGACAAAAACTAAGATTCCATTTAACTTCTCCAAAGAAGGAACTCCTCCTCTTAGTTTATTTCCGGAAAATTGAAGTAACTTTAGATTTGAGGCATTAGATATTGAAATTGGGATAGGTCCAATAAATTGGTTAATGGCAACGCTTAATTTTTCGATATTTGGGAGGGTGATACCTATATCAGACGGATGATGCCCTTGGATTTGGTTGAATGCTACATCAAAATATTTTATCGAAGACAAATTGAAAATTGAGGGAGGAATTTTTCCAGACAACCTATTTGAAGCCACACCAATATATATAAGCTTCGTCAATTGGCCAAAAGAAGTAGGGATATTCCCACCCAAGTTCTTAAGATAGGTAGCAAACACTTGTAGAGATGATAAGTTGCCAAAAGAAGGTGAGATAATTCCTGTCAAATTATTTGATCCAAAAGAAATATATCCCAGTTTTGACAAAGTGCCAAGAGTTGCAGGGATTTCCCCATCCAAAAGGTTGCCATTTGCAATAATGGTTTTGAGGTTGGTGCAACCAGATATGTTGCTTGGAATTTTGCCACTACGTGTTATTGTGCAAAATAGGAATTGCAATCTGTGTAAACGGCCAATTTCTGGAGGGATTTCTTTATGAAAGCTGTTGTTTTGGAGTGTTAGATTTTTCAAAAAACTTAAATTACCAACATGTGCTGATATGGAGCCTACCAGTTTCGAAGATGGTGATAGGTCACAAATTGAATGACCCCTTGTGATAGAAATTAATTAATTAATTAGCCAAGTTATTAATTAACCAAATTATCATGCAAACGCGTGGTAGCACAAATAAATCACCAATAAACTAAATATGCAGCGGAAAATAAATAATACGGTGATTTGTTTTCGAATGGGGAAAACCTAATGGCAAAAACCCCACCGGATGATTTTCAGGTCACCACTCCCGAAACTCCACTATTATCATAACAAGCAGTTACAAGTAAAGGAATCCAAGTACCTTACCAACCTATAGTTGAACCCTTACCCCAATACCTAATTGGACTTGTTCTGTAGTGACAGTTTCCCTTTCTGATGCACAACTCCCAGTACGTGACTAACCAATTGTGCAAATCCCAGTACGCGACTTCAATCACCAACTAAGAAGGTTGTTGGTTGCAAAGTTCTTCAGTTCATCCACACGATGAAGATTAAGAAGATGCTTGGTCACAAAACCCTACGGTGCATATACACAACAACTTCTTTAAGAGAAAGAGATGAACTAGGGCAAGAACTTCGTCTCCGGTCACAATTTGCTTGAACAGAGTTTGCTTAATGCTTGTGCAACTTGTGAACACTTTGACGGCCCTTAAACAGATCCTTTTATATGTCTAGGTTTAGGAGAAAAGAAGGCCCAAAGACATATTCACGGATCCCAAGAAAATCATATTGAAATTCTGAAAATATTAAACCTCGACAGATAGCAAGTGTCGAGAAGCTGTCGAGAAGGTGTCGAGCACACTGAATGTAGAATAGCTTCCTTAAGCTCGATAGATGCAGCTGTCGACCAGCTATCGAGCTTTAATGATTTTGCACGCTAAACTTGTTTTCTTGAATAGACTTGAAAACTTCAATACTTGATCTTGAAACAAGGTTTCTTGAAGTATTTAAAACATCCTAAATCTACCAAAATACAAATAAAGTGCGTTTTGTCAAAGGATAAGCCAATTACATAAAATCATGACATATGTTCTTAACAAGTGAAACACATATGTCCTAACAATCTCCCTCTTTGGCAATCCGTGACAAAACCACAACAAACAAATGAACATATGAGAAAAGTCATAAATCACTCAACTCATATTCACTCGTTGAATACAATAAAATCTATCCTAACATAAACTCTTGAAAAACTTTGCAAGAAGAGAGTTTATGGCAAGTAGACTTTGACAATCTGTATTTCTGAAACACTTTAAACAAAACACATCAAGGAAACTTTGTGTGAAACAGAAATAAATAAATTGCATGCAAGTATAAGAAACATGTGTATAAAGAGCGAAAAGAAACAACACATGAGGGGGTAGGTGAAAGACAGAACATACATCAATATAAAGAAAGAGATAAGTACAATGTATGTCTATAAATGGTCACAAGACCTCATGTACAAGAGTAATGTATCTAAAAGGAAAGAAAAGAAAAGATACATACTATCCTCACTACATTCCTAAAAAATGTAACAACACTCCCCCTAACAAAATGATCCTATACTAACTCTCCCCCTAAGATGGACTACTCTCATACCACAACTACTCCCCCTTTTTGTCACGAATGACAAAGGGTAAGAGTGTTAAGTAGACATCTCATCGGCAGAGCTAGCATCTCCATCATCATCATATGAAGCATCATCGTCATCACCATCATCATCATCTTCATCCTCAGAAGCAGAAGCCACAGGAGAAGGTGGTGAAGGAGTAGCCTGTCATCGTGCAATACGATCTACACGAATGTTCACCTGATACAACTCCGTAGAGAGTGTATCGAGGCAAGCATCCATGCGTTGCAGCTGCGCCATAATATCTCCTAAAGACACATTGCTGGAAGAGAAAGAAGGAGCCGATGTGGATGGAGCCAAACGGGATGGAGTGGAATGAGAGGAAGGAGCTGCTGAATCCAACTACGGCGACCGAAGCTGGGCCTCGCTACGTTCAACAGTAGCATAATCTATGGCACACATGACGATGAAGTGGTCGGATGAGGGAAAAGGAACAGAAAAATGGCGTAGAATCCTCGTGATAGCGGAAGGAAGATAAGCTTATCACGGGTCGCCGAATCTAGATAAACATCTATAATAGACAAAATGAAATGAGAAGGGAAGTCTATGGTAAGATGCTCAAGAAGAGACAACAAAAACCGAGCACGAGGCTCTGTGATGGAGTTATAGTAAGAGAGGGGATGCAAAACAAAAGTCATCACCATGTTTATGAATCTAGGACCTTTAGCAAAAGGTCGACATGGTGTAAAAAGACGCTCACCCCAAGAAGTAGGGCGCTCACAAAAAGTAGACATAAGCTCCTCCCTGGACACAGTCTTCAGACGCTTACAATTAGGATAGTTAGGAAACTCTATCCTAGGAACCTGAAGCACATCCGCAACTAACTGCGGTGTGACAGGAATGCGCGTACCTCGAACGCGAGTGAAGAAAAGAGGTATAGACCAATCAATCCTGTGCATGTTGGAGTAGAACTCCTGGATCAGCACAAGAGGACAAGTGACCGGGGCATCGCACAGTGACTCCCATCCTCTACTGTGAATGACAAAGGGAAGGTCGGTGTCTACAAAATCAGACAAGATGACTCGGCGTTCTGAATGAATGCCTCGTCTAGAGAAGTTCTCCGAAAATGCCTTAAAGGCATCATCATCACGGAACCAGATATGAGATAAGGTAGGATCAGATGAAGAAGAAGCACCAGAATGAAGAGAATTTCGGGCTGGAGTGGATTTATGCTTTGGTGTCATAGACACGACTAACGTAAACAATAGAGAGGGAGAGAAAGAAAGACAATCAAAAAAGTCCCAAACATTTTCAAATATATCAAATATATTGAAAAGAAGTACGTATGCATGGGAAATGCATGAACATGTGACATGCAAAAGAATTTGCATCATGGGCTTAGCCCAAACCAAACCTACCAGCACACAATCATATAGCACACATCTAAATGCATGGCAAGACCATTATAATGCTAATGTGATGCAAGGTATGAGGTTTTAAACACATTTAAGTGAAAACCCAACCCAAAATTTCAAGGAAATTTCATCAATTTTGAGAAAACCCAAAAATTTCCAAAAACCCCAAATCCTAGGTTTCAAAACATGAAATGCATGAATGAGAAAGGATTAGAAGCTTACCAAGTGAAGAAAAACTTGAAAAACCTTAGAAAATCCTTGAGAATCAAGATAGGAGTGAGATTGGAGTGTTTTTGGGAGAGAAACAGAGAAGTATCGAGAGAGAGATCGATGAAAATGAAGACCGGATCGCGCATGGGCTTTATATAGGAAAGCCAGTAATGCTCGACAGATGCAGGTATCGACAGGTATCGACAGGTATCGAAGGATCTGACAATGAGGTGTCGAGAAAATACACCTCGACAGCTGAGGTGTCGAGGAGGTATCGAGGATCAGCACACCAGTTTTTAGAACAGAAGCTCGATCGATCCACCAAGTATCGAGAAGCTATTGAGCATACAAACCCAATCTCGATAGATCCACCAGGTATCGAGGTGTAAGCGAGATTGTGATAAGAAAAAGCATAAGGAAGCTCGACAGATAGCCAGGTATCGAGGAGGTGTCGAGCCAGCTTTTAAAAACAGTTTTTCAAGATGTGAAAAACACAAACATGAATGTAATCTAACATGCAACTTAACCAATGATCCAATCAACATATTAAGCTCTTAAAATCATCTCTCAAATGAAAATTTAAGCACATGGATCTCCACAAACACACACACACACACACACACACACACACACTAAACAAGTCTAACCAATTTTATATTTCAAAAACAAGTCTAGACAGTTTAGTGAGCATACATTAATATATGTAAAACCTTGTGATGGCCAAATCACATTATACCTGCACATGTATCAAGAATAGCAAAGAATTGCATGTTGTGTGTGAAAAATATCGCAAGATTGCATAAGTGTATGCATGTTATGACGATTTGAGATATGAGAAAATCACTTTAACTCACACACAATCATAACTACTTGACGGGGACTATCACCTTTGAGGTACATCCTATAACTCCCACATCTCCTAGAATACACGCTTGCAATCATATTTAAAGCATTTTTGATCTTTTTGTTTTTAATTTTCTTTGCATATTTTCTTTTAAACATATCATGCATAGGCTTATTATAGAGAGAAAAGAAATACCCAATGATATTTAAAATTCAAATTTTGCTATGCCTAGGCACACAAATGTCATTGACACTGCACTTTTGCTATGTCAAAGCATACAAGTGTCTTATTATGATTGGTAGGCAACAGTGATGAAATGGTTATTTATGCCTTTCTCTCAGGAGTTTTTAGTCCTTCCCGTAAAAAAGAGTGATATGCATGTTAAGTTTAAGAGACAACTTAATCGTACTTATCACAAACACGAGCCACAAAGCTCACTTGCTTAGTTGTGTATAGAGATGCTCATCTAAGCTACAAATGATACAAAGTTTAGAAGACTTTGTTTCAATGACCATCCAAGGTACACAAGTACCAATGTACAAAACACACACTGTTTTTGTATTTTTCTGATTTTTCAATTTTTTTTTTTATTTTTATAAAGAAAAACAAAAACAAAGCAAAAATTAAAAAATAACCAAACAAAAACATGTTAAACAAACAAAGCATAAAACTAGACTGACTCAAAACATGAAAGCAAAACACATAGGTAATGCACACACAAAAACAAGAAGAGAGAGAGAGAAAAGAGATAGAATCACTTGGAGCCCTTTTCCTTCCATACCTTGGAAGAACCTTTCCGTTTAGCAAACCCTTGAACCGGTGGTGAAGGGGAAGAATTAAAACCGTTCAAGTTCGAAAGGAACATGAGGGCTTTGAAAAGATCACCAAGGGGAGCGAGAGAAGATTGAAGTTGATTCTGGTTCCTAGATGCTATCAAGCCGTTGCTCTATTGAGTGGCAAGCCACTTGTAGCAATTTGGTCCTGTATGACCGGTAGCTCCACAATGATGACAGAGATGCTGCTTCTTTTGTTTAGGCTTTTGAGAGTTAGCCTTCTTAGCCCTAGGATTTTTAACATCTTTCTTCTCAAGCGTAGGGGGTGCTCCTAAGATATATTTACCCTTGTCTAAGTTCTCACTGGCTAATTCAGTTTTAATCTCATTTCTCTCAGTTTTAACATTATTAGCAGGAGGAACAAAACAGTAGTACTAGAAGAAGCAGTATTAGAGGAAGAAAGACCATACCCTAAGCCTGTTTGATCTAAAGCAAATTTCTGAAGGCTTAGCATCTCATCTAGCTCTGTGCTTGAAGTCCTCTCCAATTGAGCTCTGACTTGAAACAGCTCCGCTTCAAGCTTTTTAGTCTTCTCAGCCAAGAAATTGTTCTCGAATTTCAGTGCTCCAATAGTCTGATTAACCTCATCAAACTTTGTGGAAAGCTCCTCACAGTCAAGTTCCACATCACTGAGCTTCTTGGTGGTTAGCCTATATAATTTCTCATGCTTTTCAGAGAGCTTATACAGCTTTTCATAGGTTGTATGGATGTCATCTTGATCATCCATCTTCTCAAACTTAGGTTCCACCAGTTCTTCTTCTTCAACCACATCTTTAACAATCCCATTAGTAGGATTGACCATGGCCATGAAGGCATTTAAGATTCTGTCATCCTTATTGTCAGAATCATCCTTAGGCTCAGTGTCGCTCAAGGTAACAGCAAGTGCCTCGCTCTTCCCAATGCTCTTGAGGTATGTAGGACACTCATGCTTCATGTGACCGAATCCTTGACACCCAAAGCACTTAGGTCCTGAGGGAACAGTGTACTAACCACCTTCCTTAGCATCCTTCTTTCCTTTGTCTTGGCCTTTAGATTGAGAAGAACTGGATTGCCTGCGGTCCTTGTCGAAACCCTTTCCATTGGCGTTCTTCATGAACTTCTTGAACTGCCTAGTGATGTAGGACTTTATCTTGGAATCTTCATCATTAGAAGATTCATCTGTTTCACTGCTCTTGGCCTTCAGTGCCATACTCTTGCTTTTACCCGACTTGCCTATTCTTGTCAACCCTAACTCGTAGGTCTGCAAGTTTCCAACTAGCTCAGTTAGAGGAATCTTGTCAATATCCTTTGACTCCTTTATTGCCATAATCTTGGCATGAAATCTCTCCAGCAGAGATCTGAGCACTTTCCTCACAATCTTGGGTTCATGAGTGATTTCCCTAAGATTGAAGGCTGAGTTCACTATGTCCTTTAGCTTGGCACAGAACTCATCGAAAGACTCATCCTCCTCCATCTTTATTTCTTCAAAGCATGTAAAGAGCCTCTGAAGCTTTGAGTCTTTCACAGCCTTAGTACCCTCATAGGTTGTTTGGAGAATGGTCCAAGCCTCCTTGGCAGTTTCAGTGGAGGATATCTTCTTGAACTTCTCATTGGTGATAGCACTGAACAATGCATTCAAGGCTCTGCTGTTAAAGTTTGCCGCCTTAATCTTGGCATCATCCCAGTCGGCTGGCGCTTCTGTAGGCTTAGTCTAGCCTAACTCCACAGCTTGCCACACTTTCTTATCTAAAGACTGCAAGAAAGCTCTCATGCGTACTTTCCAGTATGCATAGGTAGTGCCATCAAATAAAGGAGGTATAATTAAATACTGTCCTCTATCCATGACAAACAGGGGTCAATGGATCAACACAGCAAATATTAAACCCTAATCAGAGTGTGTCTGCTCTGATACCACTTGATAGGCCACAAATTGAATGACCCCTTATGATAGAAATTAATTAATTAATTAGCCAAGTTATTAATTAACCAATTTATCATGCAAACACATGATAGCACAAACAAATCACCAATAAACTAAATATGCAGCGAAAAATAAATAACATGGTGATTTGTTTACGAATGAGGAAAACCTAACAGCAAAAACCCCACTGGGTGATTTTCAGGTCACCACTCCCAAAACTCCACTATTATCACAACAAGCAGTTACAAGTAAAGGAGTCCAAGTACCTTACCAACCTACAGTTGAACCCTTACCCCAATACCCAATTGGACTTATTCTGTAGTGACAGTTTCCCTTTCTGATGCACGACTCCTAGTACGTGACTAACCAATTGCGCAAATCCCAGTACGCGACTTCAATCACCAACTAAGAAGGTTGTTGGCTGCAAAGTTATTCAGTTCATCCACACGATGAAGATCAAGAAGATGCTTGGTCACAAAATCCTACGGTGCACATGCACAGCAACTTCTTCAAGAGAAAGAGATGAACTAGGGCAAGAACTTTGTCTCCGGTCACAATTTGCTTGAACAGAGTTTGCTCAATACTTGTGCAACTTGTGAACACTTTGACGGCCCTTAAACAGATCCTTTTATATGTCTAGGTTTAGGAGAAAAGAAGGCCCAAAGACATATTCATAGATCCCAAGAAAATCATATTGAAATTTTGAAAATATTAAACCTCGACAGATAGCAGGTGTCGAGAAGCTGTCGAGAAGGTGTCGAGCACACCGAATGTAGAACAACTTCCTTAAGCTCGATAGATGCAGCTGTCGACCAGCTATCGAGCTTTAATGATTTTGCACTTTGAACTTATTTTCTTGAACAGACTTGAAAGTTTCAATACTTGATCTTGAAACAAGGTTTCTTGAAGTATTTAAAACATCCTAAATCTATCCAAATACAAGTAAAATGCGTTTTGTTGAAGGATAAGCCAATTACATAAAATCATGATATATGTTCTTAACAAGTGAAACACATATGTCCTAACAGATGGAAAATTCAACACGATGACCCTATGATGTCGGCGACCACAGGTGACCCCTCGCCATTGACAAAAGTGGATGTTGTCATTCCAAGAGCTCATAACCTGCAAAGGATCATTAGTGATCTTGGCTTTGAACTCAAGCACTAATCAGTTTGTCTCATTATTCCCACCAACTACAAAGGTGACTAACAAGCCACACCACAAGAGAAGGATAAAAGCATGCATGTAAAAAGACGAGGATGGTGGAGCTGAACTCATGAGGTAAAGCCCCATGCACAGTGGCACAGCTTGTTAATTTATTTTATTTTTTTGCTAAGAGGTGCAATTCGGTGAAGTTTTGTCAAAATAGATGGTTTGATTTCACCATATAGGTGCTCAGGGAGAATTTATAAGAACACATTGGCTACAAGGTCTTGAGGGATTATAGAGACATCTTCTTTTTTCCTCTCCACTAATATTAGGGATATTTGATAATAAAAAAAAGGGGAGGAAACTTCCCCTTTATACCTCATTCAATATTGGACAAAAAAAAATCAAAAATATATATATATATATATATATTGGAAAAAATTGTTTTTTCACTCTTTTTATATTTTTTTATTGAATCTGAATTATGATAAATTCATAATTAGATTTGCATTTTCTTATTACATCCTTTATATTTGCAATTTTTCAATAAAATCAAACATAAAAAATTATGTCATCAATCAAATGTCTAAATTTCAAGTTTTTATAGCATTAAATTATGCATAAAAAATAAGTTTATGGATAAAATAAAAAACAATATTCAATTTGAGCAAAATTTGACATGCATATTAAAAATATAAAGAACATGCAATCCAATTCTCAAAATTTCAAAATATGTAGTCATGTTAATTTTTTATTGAGAGTTAAATGATTTTACTCTCAAATAGTTTGGAAATATATTTTCCAGAGCTTGTAACCCTACTCAATTTTAGAAGTCAAATGCACCAAATACTATGTTCACACTCAATTTTCTTTTAGCAAGTTTACATCCAATTTTGTAATTTATTGAAGTGGTGGATTATAAATTATAGAAAATAAGTGGTGGATTTATATAAAAAGTAAAAGTGATGGATCACTTATAGTAGATTATGTTAGGACATATGTGATTCACATGTTAGGAACATATGTCACTATTTTATGTAATTGACTTATCCTTTGACAAAACTCACTTTACTTGTATTTGGGTAGATCTAGGATGTGTTTAATACTTCAGAAACTTTGTTTGATGATCAAGTGTTGAAGCCATGCAAGTCTGTTCAAGATTCAAGCTGAAAAGTGCCTGTCATTAAAGCTCAACAGCTAGCCATCTATCGAGCTTAAAGAGCTGTTCAGCCCCGTGGCTCAACAGCTGCTCGACAGATAGGGTATCTGTCAAGGTTTATAAAACACAGAATTTCAGTTCTGTTTTGACTCTAATATGTGATTATGTGTTTGAGCTTTCTTTTCTCACAACCCTAAACATATAAAATGATTATTTTAAGGGCCGTCAAAGGTGATACAAGTTGCACAAGTGTTGAGCAAAGTTTGTTCAAGCAAATTGTGACCGGAGACACGGTTTTGCCCTAGTTCGTCATTCTTGTAAAGAAGTTGCTGTGCTTGTGCACCGTAGGATTTTGTAACCAAGCATCTTCTTGATCTTCATCGTTGGGATGAACTGAAGAACTTTGTAGCCAACAACCTTCTCTATTTGGTGATTGAAGTCGCATACTAGGATCCGCACAATTGGTTAGTCATGTACTTGGGAGCCATGCATCAAAAGGAGAAACTGTCACTACAGAACAAGTCCAATTGGGTATTAGGGTATGGGTTTAACTGTAGGTTGGTATAAGGTACTGGGATTCCTTTACTTGTAATCGCTTGTTGTGATAATAGTGGAATTCCGGGAGTGGTGACCTTAATACCACCCGGTGGGGTTTTTGCCGTGTAGGTTTTTCCCCATTCATAAACAAATCACCGTGTCAATTTATTTTCCGCTGCATACTTAGTTTATTGGTGATTTGTTTGTGCTACCACGCGTTTGCATGTTAATTAACTTAATTAATTCACTTGGCTAAATTAATTGGTTAATTTATCATAATGGGTTAATTCGTTTTTGGCCTATTAGATCATTTCATCATTTGGTAAAATTATGTGAGATTGCAAATTGGACGTGTCTTAAATTTATTGAATAATATAGTTATAGGACATATAATTTAGGTTAAAATATAAATTGCATCCTCTAAGTTTAATTAAAATTAATTTTAGTCATCCAACTTTACTTTCGTTCAATTGAGTCCTCTAAGTTTCATATTTATTCAATTCAGGCATTTCATCCAATTCAATTAAAAAATTGCCATTAATTGTGCAATTAACCAATGAAAAAAATATCACATAAAATATCTATGAAATATTTTTATTAATTTTGAAGATATTTTTTCATTTCAGAAAAATATTTTTTTAGTGGCAAAATTTAAATGAAATTGAACAAAAGATCTCAATTAAATAAAGAAGTAATCACACTTGTAAGGACTCAATTTGTAACGATCCCAAATTGATATTGGTTTCGTATGTTAAAGGCCCAAATAATAAAATTTGTAGAGAGTGGATTGAAAGGCTGGGCTTTGGTCACCGGACAGTGGTTAGTCATGGTATTCATGGTGGATGCATAGAGGTGAAATAAGTTTATCCATGGACCTTGTCCATTGAGCTTAATGTTCTTATTCTTCCATTTACTTTCTGGGTACCATGGTTCCAGCCCCCCTTTTTGGCGCATAAGCCCTTACATTATATAGCCCTTCTCAGTTGATCCTAACCTTCCATCTGATGATCAGGCAGGTAACTACTCGAGTACCTGTCCCATCAGCCGCCTCCCACTGTTCAGGAGTCTTTTCCCATCAATGTGGTTAGGATGTTTGTTGGCGCATTCAATGCGGAGGTGACATCTTCTCCTTGAACTACTCCCACATTGTACCCCCGTGCAAGTCCCATTCTACTCGCCTTTTCTTCTGGGAGCGCTTTGGAGGCTGCCTTTGATGACATGTCGTTCTTCCCTTTTAGAACTTGGGATACCAAGGGCAGGGTCATTCTCGGCTGCACCTCTAGGCTATTTGGTCTTTCACTACTTGTCCTCGACAACTACTCTCCTTGGCGCGAGTCCTAGGCCCTAATGGAAAGTGGGCCGGGACCACAAATTCTCTGGCCTCACAATAGCCCCTTAAAATCCTACTGTCCAGATCCTCAAATAGAGAGGAGGGTTTTGATGACATCAGGCCTCTGTCAAAACTTGTTAATCCTTGTCATCTATCAGTTCCAGAGACTCTTCGTCTACCCGAGACACGTTCTTGGAGCCTTGGAAGGTGAAACGTGTCTTCATTAAATGTGGGCGGCTCTGTGCTTCCCACGTTCAACGGCGCGATGGTGATCTAACTGTGGAGATTTCCTTACCTTTATAGGCGGGAAAATTCGTGCAATTACTTTCGATGAGAGGTATAAATAATTTTTGGAACTGATTTGTCTCTTGACTTTTGCACTTAAGAGTTCTAGCGCACAAATCCTGGGTTTAGCCAAACTTTCGTCCAAATTCAAGTCTACCTCTAGCACAAAAAGCCTGTCCGAGGAACCTTTCCTCTTTTTTGTAAGTTCTCTGCCTTCACTAACTCGTGCTTTTTCTTTTCTGGGTTTATTTTTCTCTTGTTCCTCTCCTTCTCTCGTCACCCCCTAAATCTGTTTAGTAGTTCCTTGAGATGGTTAAATTGAAAAAGTTGGTTGAGACCGAAGAGGCGATGGAAAATTTCATCACAAACTACAAGATTCCCCCCAACGTAAGTTTGAGGCACTGCAAGGTGGGGGAGTGGCATCTTAAGAGAAGGACGGGCGAGGTGGTAATTCCCCTTCTCGCCTTTGTAGAGGGGGGGTTTTGAGAATTCCCATGGGGCCGGTAATGAGGAGTTACCTTAGGCATTTCCGATTAGCTCCCACCCAGTGCGCTACCAATATGTTTAGGATTCTGGGTTGTGTGGATGCCTTAAACGAAAAAATGGGGTTAAGACTAACCCATCATGACGTAAATTGGTGCTACAATCTCTAAAATTTGAGGGGCAAATCCTAGTACATGAAGACGAGAGACGATAGGGTTCGGCTAATCCAGTGCCTTCCCGAGTCCAACAAAGGGTTGAACAAGGACTTTCTTATCGTATCTGGGGAATGACATGATGGCCTTCCTTGCCCAATGGTGGATGGAGAACCAGGTGGGGTATAGAGAGTAGGAGGGTGCCAATCCTTTGCACCATCTTAGTTTGGTGTGGTTCGGTTACTAACCATGTACATGCCTTTTTTTTGCAGATCCACACGCCTTTCACCGACACTTTCATCTGGTCAACCGAGTGGATTTGGAAATTGTTCTTTAAGCGGCGGTTTTTGTAAATGACGAGGATGGTCAAGTCAGAGCCGCTCACACAATCTTAGGGTACAATCTCATCCAAAAGTCATTTGCCGACCCAAAGCACGTGATTAACGCTAACAATCCTCAGCTTCCGAAAATCATTGTAGTCGAGAATGGGTTTTTGATATCTGAAGGATCTCTTATCCCAGAGGGCATCCCCTTGGCGGGCTCTTCCCTGTCTCACCAAGCAGCGGAGGACGAAGGTGATTTGGGTCTATCTGAGGAGAGATTTGGGGCATTTGACCAAGCTGACCCAGACCCTCTTTAAAGCTCAAATCCCTAGAGTATGCAGGCTATACTGATCCCAGGTTTGGGACGAGGCCCTCAAACGAGCTGGGATGGAGGCTTCGTCCGACTTATGGAAGGCAGAGAGCGTATTTGATCCTCCAGCCATCCGTGAGACCGCCTCCGCCAGCTCCGAGACTATGAGCGTTCCACAGGAGGCTGAGACTGTTCAGTCAAAAGTTGCTCAAATCATTGTCATTCCTGGTGAGTCGACTAAGGGAGGAGAGCCTCATGAGGCGACAGAAATACTCGGAGGTCTGAATCTTGAGAGGCCTCAAGAGGTCACCAAGTCTACGATCAGTGTTCAGATCTCTGGTGCAGAGGAGCCAGCTATCTTTGTTCAGCCCCATCAGGCCATTCCCCTTACTGATGTCCCCCAAGGCACCGAGGCTGATCCTGCCCAGCCTTCCCAAGAAGGGGATGTCTCCCAGGGCTCCGAGGCTAATCTTGCTCGACCTTCCTAGGATGTGGCCAAAATGTAATTGAAGAAGTAAAAGCCCTGGCCAACTTTTGTATTTGTTTCTAGTTTAACTGTTAACTAGTTTCTCTTTTGTTTTGAGGACTTTAAAGTTTTCTTGTAGTTGAACTCTTTGACCACATATATGAAATTTTTTTTCTTCCTTTTTCCTTCTAAGTACATGTTAGTTATCCTTGCTGAAATTTACTATTGTTGCGAATCTCATGGTTTTTGAACTAGTTATCTTAACATGTATAAATAGTTGTGCATATGATATACTTGGGATCATATCCCAGAGTTTGAATTTGTATCTAAACATACTTCTGAGGGACCAAAGGCATCGTCCGAGGTGCCGTGCGTGTTGTTGGGCCGTGTCTGGTACTTAGATTCTCTTGGAGTATCTAGTTTCCCCATAGGTTTGAGTCCGAGGACCATGCAAGACCTTAGTTCTGTCCAAAACTTAGATTTTCTTTAAGTAGTTGGTTTCCCATAGGTTTGAATCCGAGGACCATGCAATACCTTGGTTCTGTCCAAAACTTAGATTTTCTTAATGTAGTCGGTTTCCCTATAGGTTTGAGTCTGAGGACCATGCAATACCTTGGTTCTGTCCAAAACTTAGATTTTCTTAAAGTAGTTGGTTTCCCCATAGGTTTGAGTCCGAGGACCATGCAATACCTTGGTTCTGTTCAAAGTTTAGATTTTCTTTAAGTAGTTGGTTTCCCCATAGGTTTGAATCTAAGGACCATGCAATACCTTGGTTCTGTCCAAAACTTATAGTTTTTGCTTAAAGTTTCGAGGATTAGCCCTTCGGCCAAGGTGTGGGGCGTTGACTTGATGTTGAAAGCCCCTAGAACTGCCCGTGCCTCTGGTGCTTTGAAGCGTAGCCCCTAGTGGAACTTTATATTAGGACAACAATAGTGTGTTGCTGGAAATGACGGAGGGGCTTTCTCAGGCCCTTGTTTGACAGGAGCTCGATCCATCGCCTGTGCCAACGCATAAGTCTTCCCCACAGACAGCGCCAATTGTAAGGACTCAATTTGTAACGATCCCAAACTGATATTGGGTTCATATGTTAAAGGCCCAAACAATAAAATTTGTAGAGAGTGGATTGAAAGGCTGGGCTTTGGTCACCGGACAGTGGTTAGTCATGCTGTACATGGTGGACGCACAGAGGTGAAATTAGTTTATCCATGGACCTTGTCCATTGAGCTTAATGTTCTTATTCTTCCTTTTACTTTCTGGGTACCATGGTTCCAGCCCCCCTTTTTGGCGCATAAGCCCTTACATTATATAAACCTTCTCAGTTGATCCTGACCTTCCATCTGTTGATCAGGCAGGTAACTACTCGAGTACCTGTCCCATCAGCCGCCTCCCCCTATTTTCTTTTAATTGTAATAACCGAAGCCACACTATTCAACAGTCTTTTCCCATCAATGTGGCTAGGACATTTGTTGGCGCATTCAATGCGGAGGTGGCGTCTTAAGACCCATCTCAGCTCTAGAGAATGTTCCCATTGACAACAGTTCCACTTCGGACAAGTCAGGATCACCCAGATCACCAGAAGGATCCTCGGATGGGTCAGCTTGGTCAAATGCCCCGAATCCCTCCTCGGATACCCAAATCACCTTCGTCCTCCGCTGCTTGGTGAGACGGGGAAGAGCCCACCAAGGCGATGCCCTCCGGGACAAGAGATCCTTCAGATATCAAAAACCCGTTCTCGACTATAATGATTTTCAGAAGCCGAGGATTGTTAGCACTAATCACGTGCTTTGGGTCGGTAAATGACTTCTGGATGGGATCGTACCCTAAGATTTTGTGAGCGGCTCTAACTTAACGATCGTCGTCATTTACAAAAACTGCCACTTGAAGAACAGTCTCCAAATCCACTCGGTTGACCGGATGAAAGTGTCGGTGAAAGGCGTGTGGATCTACAAAAAAAAGGCATGTACATGGTTAGTAACCAAACCACACCAAACTAAGACGGCACAAAGGATTGGCACCCTTCTACTCTCTATACCCCACCTGGTTCTCCCTCCATAATCGGGCAAGGAAGGCCATCATGTCATTCCCCGATACGATAAGAAAGTCCTTATTCAACCCTTTGTTGGACTCGGGGAGGCACTGGATTAGCCGAACCCTATCGTCTCTCGTCTTCATGTAGTAGGATTTGCCCCTCAAATTTTGGAGATTGTAGCACCAATTTACGTCATGATGGGTTAGTCTTAGTCCCATTTTTTCGTTTAAGGCATCCACACAACCCAAATCCTAAACATATTGGCAGTGCACTGGGTGGGAGCTAATCGGAAATGCCTAAGGTAACTCCTCATTACCGGCCCCATAGGGATTCTCATACCCCCCTCTACGAAGGCGAAAAGGGGAATTACCACCTCACCCGTCCTTCTTTTAAGATGCCACTCCCACACCTTACAGTGCCTCAAACTTACGTTGGGAGGAATCCTGTAGTCAGCGATGAACTTTTCCATCGCCTCTTCGGTCTCAACCAACGTTTTCAGTTTAACCATCTCAAGGAACTACTAAACAGATTTAGGGAGTGACGGGAGAAGGAGAGGAACAAGAGAAAAATAAACCCAGAAAAGAAAAAACACGAGTTAGTAAAGGCAGAGAACTTACAGAAAAGAGGAAAGGTTCCTCGAACAGGCTTTTTGTGCTGGAGGTAGACTTGAATTTGGATGAAAGTTTGGCTGAACCCAGGATATGTGCGCTAGAACTCTTAAGTGCAAAAGTGGAGAGACAAATTAGTTTCAAAAATTATTTATACCTCCCATCGAAAGTAACTGCATGAATTTTCCCGCCCATAAAGGTAAGGAAATCTCCACCGTTAGATCACCATCGCGCCGTTGAACATGGGAAGCACAGAGCCGCCCGCATTTAATGAAGACACGTTTCACCTTCCAAGGCTCCAAGAACGTGTCTCAGGCAAACGAAGAGTCTCTAGAATTGATAGATGACAAGGATTGACAAGCTTTGACAGAGGCCTGATGTCATCAAAACCCTCTTCTCCGTCCGAGGATCCGAACGGCAGGATTTTGAGGGGCTATTGTGGGGCCAGAGAATTTGTGGTCCCGGTCCACTTTCCATTAGGACCCAGGGCCCTCGCCGAGGAGAGTAGTTACCGAGGACAAGTAGTGAAAGACCAAATAGTCTAAAGGTGCAGCCGAGGATGGCCTTATCCTCGGCATCCCAAGGCCTAAAAGGGAAGAACGACATGTCATCAAAGGCAGCCTCCAAAGCGCTCTCAGAAGAAAAGGCGAGTAGAATGGGACTCGCACAGGGGTACAGTGTGGGAGTGGTTCAAGGAGAAGACGTCACCTCCGCATTGAATGCGCCAACAAACGTCCTAGCCACATTGATGGGAAAAGACTCCTGAACAGTGTGATTTCGGTTATTGCAACTAATAGAAAGTAGGGGGAGGCAACTGATGGGACAGGTACTCGAGTAGTTACCTGCCTGATCAACAGATGGAAGGTCAGGATCAACTGAGAAGGGCTATATAATCTAAGGGCTTATGCGCCAAAAGAAGGGGCTAGAACCATGGTACCCAGAAAGTAAAAGGAAGAATAAGAACATTAAGCTCAATGGACAAGGTCCATGGATAAACTTATTTCACCTCTGTGCGTTCACCATGAACACCATGACTAATCACTGTCCAGTGACCAAAGCCCAGCCTTTCAATCCACTCCCTACAAATTTTATTGTTTGGGCCTTTAACATACGAACCCAATATCAGTTTGGGATCGTTACAAATTGAGTCCTTACAGATATTATATTTAATATTATGCAGGTTGAAATGGGTTGTGTCAAATTTGTATCAACCCAACTGACCTGTTTATTAAGCGTATTAAGTGGGTTAGGTCTGGTAAATCTGCCTTATTAACAGGTCAAGTTAGGTTTGAAGGATCATGACACGATTATTAAATGGGTCGAGTTCGGGTTGAGTCATTTAGTCGAATACTCTTATCTTGATATGACAGGAATCCGACATTCTAACCCGAATTGACACCCCTCAATAAGTTATGGCAAAAACTTTGTAAAATATCATAGTTTTAGCAATTTTTCCAAGCTATACAGTTGGACCTTTACCTTTGTCATTGTCAAGGATAGACAACCCCACACAATTTGTCACTCACACAATCACGTCTAGATAAAAGAAGTCCCACGTACATAGGGTCGAGTTCTAATTCTACAAGACGTGCATGATGGTTAACGAGTCTCCAGTCTCTACATGACCTCATATTCATTTTTTCTAAATTTCCATTGCCAACGATATTCCAATCCATCATATTCCTATAAAAAATATCTAACGTAGCAGGAAAAAAAAAAATCAATGCTTCAATTGATTATTATCAGCAAGTCACTTTTACCATGATGAGTTAAACACTCGCAACTAGATGACTCTATCAACTCCGCTACTAATGCGTCTCACACAACAAAAACCCAAACATTAAAATAAGGTGAATGAGGTGCTTGACTGCTTCTCTCTCTTCCCAAGGTCCAATTAAAAACATGTGAACTCTTGGAAACAAGTCAATTTCCGTGTAATAGAGTTACGGTTGAATTGCAAGATTGATGGATTTCTGACCCACCCTTGTCAGATTACATAGGTCACCTATGAGAATGAATAAGGCAAGGTCCATAGCTGGAGCCTAGAGGTCATATTACATGCATAATCACCTTAATAATATCATTGATTTTTTTAAATTTCTGTTTGGAAATATCTTATTTAGTTGAAATTAACAATTTTTTGTTAAAAGTACTGTAGATAAAGCTAAAATGTAGCTAAAATAATATAGTATGACCCATGAATGGTACCAAAAAGTGTAATGGAACTCATGAATAATAGCAAAAATAAGTTGAATAGTAAAAAAAGTTGGCTTTTTAAGCTAATGCCAAACGTACACTAAGAGTAATGCTATAGTTACAAACTTTTCTATAATATTTTTACAAACTGTTGATATAGCAAATTATATTGGTTAACATATGGGTCCACCACTAACATCATATTTTTACTTACCAATAATCACTCATCACATCAACAATTTATAAATAAGTTTGTAGTAATAGCATTTTTCCTAGCTCACAGATGGGCCTTGACCCTAGTCATTATCAAGGATAGACAACCTAAAACAATTTGTTGCTCACATAGTCACATCTAGTTCTAATTCTACAAGACGTGCATGACGGTTAACGGGTCTCCAATCTCTACATGACCACATTCATTTTTTCTAAATTTCCATTGCCAACTATATTCCAATCCATCGTATTCCCATGAAGAAATTTTTAACATAGCAAGAAAAAAAAATCAATGCTTCAATTGATTATTATCAACAAGGACAATTCTTTTTTTTTTTTTTTTTTAGACTAATAAATTCGTAATCTTCACCTAAAAGACCAAAACCCACGTCATTGTTTAAGAATATTGGTGTTGATAAGGTTTTAATTTTCAATTGTGGAATATTGTTTGATGGATGTACGAAATGAGAGAGAGAAACAATTAAAAAATTTTAAATTTTAATAAAATAAAAAAAATATTATTATGTGAATTTTTTTTTTTTTTTTTTTGGAAACAGAAGCATATCATTCAATTAATCAAAAAAATTAGCATCTTGGTACAGAGCTTCTCTAGCTATTGGAGGAACATCTTCCATGCAATACATATCCTTAATAATATTCTTAGGAAATTGAGCTAATACATGAGCTACCCGATTCCCCCCTCTCCTAATACAATCAATCCTTACCCAATGTAAATTTCTAATTAAGTGTTGAATATCCCCTATCACATTCCCAAGCATTGACTAATCAATCTTCAGAGTAGAAATAGCTTTCATGGCAGAACTGTTATCTCCTTCAATGACTAATTCAGAGAAGCCCACATCCACCACAAACTCAATAGCTTTTCTACATGCAAGTAGTTCAACTTCCTCGCTGCGAAACACTTCCAGCCCTTTAGCTACCATGGCTGTCATAACCTCACCTTTCTCATTTTGTATAATTGCACCATATCCGGATCTGTTAAGGCCTGAGAACACCGCTACATCAAAATTATGCTTGAAGACCGATTGTAGAGGAGGTTGCCAGGTATCCCGAGTAGGCTGCATCACTTGTTCAGCTCCCATTTGTTCTTGTGCAGTCTAAAACTCCTCTAACAGCTCCCTTGCACGATTGATCAACCATCTCGGATCATGGAACTTCCCTCCATGTACAACCCAGTTTCTTTGGTTCCAAATCAGCCAAGCTTGGACCAACACAACCTCCATGTCTTGTAACTTAACGTGATCCAACAAGTATTCCATTAAGTGAATTAAATCAGCCAAACCTGAGACCCCTTTCTGCAGAATTTTCAAGCTACCAGACCACACATCCTTGGCCACCTCACATTCCTAAAGAGCATGAATAGCTGACTCTGGAAATCTCATACATATAGGACACATCGCATCATCAATTATTTTTCGCTTTGACAGATTCAGTTTTATTGGCAAGATATCATTGCAAGCTCTCCACCCAAACACTTTAATCTTGTTTGGAATCCGAAGCTTCCATAAGGTAGCCCAAACTCGTCTCCCCACGTAGCCCCTTGAGCTCTCAGCTATATTATCTCCTTGAAATACTTCCCTCGCCACCTTATATGCAGACTTGACAGTAAACAACCACTTTTTATGATGCAACCAGATTATAGTGTCTTCCACATCTCTTTGACTTAGCTGGATTCTGTAAATGGCTTTAGCATCCTCTTGCTTAAACATGTCCATGATAAATGCAGACCTCCAAGCATGCAATTCTTGATCAATTAATTCAGCCACAGCCACCTCTCAAACTTCATCCTTGACTAGAAATAAAGGTGCATTTGTTGGATAATTCGGTATTCATTTATCCCCAGAAACCCGAATGGTCAAGCCATTCCCAACTCTCCAACAGCATCCCAACTTCAAAATAGGTAAAGCAGCCATAATACTCTTCCACACAAAGGAACAATTTGAGGACTCCTTGGCATCAAATAAATGAGTTCTAGGAAAATATCTAGCTTTAAGGCATTTATATACTAAGTAATTATCATCATGCAGCAACCTCCACCCTTGTTTAGCTAACATAGAAAAATTAAATGCCCTTAAATCCTTAAAATCTATTCCTTCATCCTTCTTTGATCTTGTTAGCTTTTCCCACCTTTGCCAATGAATTTTCTGTTCATCCCCCACTTGCCCCCACCAAAATTTAGCACACATCGCATCTAGTTCATCACATAGCTTTAAAGGGAGTTGAAATACCCTCATGGTATAGGTAGGAATAGACTGAGCAACTGCTTTAATAAGAATTTCCTTACCAGCCCTAGACAACATCTTCCCTTTCCAACCCTGCAATTTTTTCCAAATCCTACCCTTCAAATATGAGAACATATGATATTTAGCTCTCCCTACTAGGGTAGGCTCCCCCAAATATGAATCAAATTGGTTTACCTCCTGAACTCCCAAGACCCATAGAATATCTTGCTTCTGACTAGCTGAAGTGTTACTGCTAAAAAAGACTGAAGACTTCTCCAAGTTTATGCATTGTCCTAAAGCATTAGCATAGGTCTGAAGCACCTCAGAAATTACCTCCACCTCATTTTGTGTTGCCCTACAGAACAAAAGGGAGTCATCTACAAACAATAAGTTAGAAACTTTTGGTGCCCTTTTGCAAATAGAAGCTCCATAAATTTTACCATCATTCTCTGCTTTTGCCAATAAAGATGTGAATCCCTCTGCACACAATAGAAACAAGTATGGGGAAAGAGAGTCTTCTTGACAGATTCCCCTAGATGGAAGCACATTCCCATAAGGTTTTCCATTAAGTAGAATAGAGAATGATGTAGTGGTGACACAAGTTATCACTCTCTCAATCCACTTTTCTGGAAAACCCAACTTCTGCATTACTCCATTTAAAAATAGCCATTCCACTCGATCATAAGTTTTGCTAACATCTAGCTTTAAAGCCAAAGAACCTGTCTTGCCTTTCTTCCTAGCATGCATAGAATGCAAAGCCTTATATGCCACAATAACATTATCTGTAATAAGTCTACCTGGCACAAATGCACTCTAGGTGAGGGAAATAATATCAGGAAGCACTTGTTTTAGTCTATTTGCAAGAACTTTTGAAATTATCTTATAGTCAACATTACAAGGCTGATTGATCTGTATTCAAACATTTTCTATAGATTCTTCACTTTAGGGATGAGCACAATATTGGTATGATTTAAATTAGGTAACATGACTCCATTATTCAAAAAATATAACATAGCATTCACAACATCATTACCTACTATATGCTAGAATTTTTAATAAAACAAGGCATTCATACCATTAGGCCCAAGTGCCTTTGTTGGTCCCATCTGAAATACAGCTTCCTTGATTTCATCAGCAGTAAAGTCCCTAGACAGCATATCCTACATGGCTGGACTGACTTTGGCCGAAACAGTGCTTAGGCATTCCTCCATTTGATTGCATGAACCTGCACAAAAAAGATTGTCAAAATAATCAACTGCTACCCTGGCTACATCCTTCATCTCTTCCACCCAATGCTCTTGTGAATTCATGATACCCTTAATATGATTCCTTCTTCGCCTTTGTGATGCTTTTGAATGGAAAAATTTAGTGTTTCTATCCCAATGTTTCAACCATGCAACCTTAGACCGTTGTGCCCAGTAAATCTCCTGTTTCAGCAAAAGATCATCCAATTTTTTACTAACCGCCAAATATTCATCCTTACTTTCCTCAGTAGTGTCAGCTCTATTAATTTTATCAAGCTGGTTTTGAAGGATTTTAATCTCTTTCTCCTCGGGTTTAGCCCTTGTATCTCCCCATGCCTTCAAATCATCCCCACAAGCCCTGATTTTTGCATGCACAGCTACTAGACGCACCTCCCCACTGCTTGACAAACTCCAAACTTGTTGAATCCATGCCTCACAATCATCCCATAACAACCAGCTCTCCTCAAACTTGAAACCTCGATCATCTCTTCTATGTTTCTTCCTAAGCTTCTGAACATGGACAGTAATAGGGATATGGTTTGAAGCATAAGGAAGAAGATGCACCACATTGGTAATTGGAAAATTATCTATCCACCCCTTTGTTGCCATAGCTCTATCAAGTCTCAACTTGGTATTTGCATCACCGGGCCTCTTGTTAGTCCAAGTAAACAGGTAGCCTTTGTAACCTAGATCCTCCAATTGACAACTTTCCAAAGCTTCCCTAAATGCATTAATCTGAGCAGTATGGGGCTGCCTTGTGCTTTGCTTTTCCGAGGAATGGAGAATAGCATTAAAATCTCCAAAACATAACCAAGGACCCTCCACATAAGTCTTCAAATGTTCCAATAGCTTCCAAGACTTGAATTTTTGTTGTGTCTCCAGCCAACCATAAAAACCTATCATGAACCACACAAAGCCATCTTCTTCTGTTACCCTAGCTAAAACATGATTTGCAGTATAGTTAATTACCTCTAGCTTTATCTCATCCTTCCATAAAAAAGCTAACCCTCCACCAGCATCCGGGTGCTTGATAATGATTTTATTCTGAAAGGGTAAATAACCATACAAAGTATTAAAACCCTCTGTATCTAAACGTGTCTCCATAAGAAAACACATAGTGGGAGCCTGTTCTCTCACTAATTTGCGAAGGCTACGGCCTATCCAAGGGTTCCTATGCCCTTGGCAGTTCCAACTTAGGATCTTCATTGCTCCCAACAAGGGTGGCTTTCCACCCCTACCGATATAATATTGTCAAGATCATCCCCACTCCCTACCCTTACACGTTTAATTTTCCTACTGTTAAGAACCTCACGCTGCCCTTCCTCCAAATCTAAATCATTGCTTCTTTTCCCACAGGTTGGTAACATGAAAGCCTTAGACAGCCCACCAAGCCCAAAATCCATTCGGTTAATCCTGGTCTAAGTGAATTTGGGCTTTAGATTATTAGCCACGGCCGAACCCTCTTCTTGATTTAATCTGTTACAAGCAGACCCACTCAACTCATCAGCGGGCTTACCCATTGCCACCTCATTTAATTCCAATCCAGCTGGCTACTCCACATCATTATCCTACATGACCGAACCTGGGGCCTTTCTACTAGAATTTTCATCCTGTACGTAATCATGTCTTTCCTTATCCACGTTATCATCTTCTTGAAAAATAGGCACGCCCCCAAAAATCTTGTAACAGATCTCAATTAGCATGCTAGGGTTCGTGTTCTCTGATCCCGCCGCCGGTGATGCCACCACCCTCGGACTGTTACCTGTAGACTCCCCTAACACTTGCTCCCTTGCAGCACCAGCAATATCACTTGTATTTCTTTGTGAGAAAGATCTTGGGCACCCTCCCATAGCACGTAAAGAGTCCCCATATTGATAATCAACCTTGCCTCCATTCTGAATGATAGCAAAGTGTGATGCACAGTGCTTCACATCGTGCCCTAACATACCACAGTAATGGCAAAACAAAGGTAAACGTTCATACTAAAATGACACCCAAATACAAATACCATCTGACCCAGCAATAAAACTTCCTTTCCGCAGGGGCTTCCCAATCGGTAATGCAACTTTGACTCGCATAAAAAATTAGGATCATCTTGCCTTCGCATCCATTCTACTTCCTCAACAATACCAAGGTGACTACCTACTTCCTTTGCGACCTGAGGGAAAACCATATCAAACAGTGCACCCCAAATTTGAATCCAGAGAGAAGCATGCTCTAGTTTTATGTTCCCCACAGTCATCCCTTTCTGCCACCTTTAAAGCAACAACAACTGATTATCAAAAGACCACGGGCCATCTTGTAGAATCCGAGCCATATCAAACTCCGAGTGAAACTTGAATTGAAAGAGATTTGGATCTACCTCAATAATCTGCATACTATTTTCCAATCCCCATGCCCTTCTCAACGTATTCTTTACCGCTCTTTTATTAAATGGTTTGCATGTTAAGAACTTCCCAATAAGACTCAAACTACAACTCTCCAAAGCCTCCAATCTACCTTCATTAGATATGGGAATCACCTCCTCTTCATCAGATGTCAGCTTCATATTACCCAAGTCATCAGCAACATCATCAGCCATAACGTGAAAAACCAAAAATAATGAAAAGAAAAATGATGCCCTTTGACCTAAGTCAAAGGAGGGAGGCACACGTTTCACACAGGAGAGAGAGCTCCACGGCAAGGAGAATTTATTTTCTTCTTTTTCTTAAAATAAATTTTTATATTAAAATAAACGAAATTTTTGCAAGGGATATATTTATTGAGTAATGCTACCATTACAAACTATTTTGCAATATTTCTACAAAATGTTAATGTAACCAACTTCCTATTGGTTTTCATCTAGAAACAGCAACTTATCGCATAGGATTTACTATGAAAGTATTGTACAAAATATTGTGAATGTAGCATTTTTAGTTAATCTTTTTTAAAAATAGTTTCTAGTTAAAATTAGATGACCTACAACTTACTATATTGTTACCACAAGGGCTTCACAAGATTTGTTAAAAATATATCATTAGGAAAATTTTAAAAATATTTCCATTGGGAGATTTTAAAAATATGGTTGTTGGGTATTTGAAAAAATATAGTTGTTAGAAATAAATGAAAGAAGGTTCAAAAAATAAATAAAGAAAGATTAAAAAAAGAAAAAAGAAAAAATATTTAAATGGGATAGATAAAAAAATAGAGAGTCTGTTAGAAAGTGTATTTGAAAAAGTAGGTAGTTAAGAGGTAAAAAGAACTATTTACTCTCCAAACAGTACAAATTTTGGAGAGTCTGCTGGAGATGCTCTAACCAAGGTCCACACTCCACATGCAAGTGACCCTTGTCATTGTCATGAACCGCCCAATACAATTACTAGGAAAAGCGTAATGAGTAAGTATGAGACCCATGTATCACTAATATGTGAGTCCTACTTCAAAATTGAATCTCATTCGTCTAGTGCACAATAATTTTTCCGTCAATAAGAGATTTTAGCTTTTAAAAAAATTTGTAGGCAACCCATCACCCATGTGAAGGTGTTAAAATTCAATCAATAATTGACACATAAACATACTAAATTTAGGTGTGGGAAAAAGTGTATTGTTTGCATTAACTAGAGTTAGGAATAGAAATTTTTTCCAAAATAATAAAGAGAAAAGAGGGAAGAGAAGAGAAGAGATAAGAAACGAATAATAGCAAGGGATTGAGAAAGAAAAGAAAAGAAATCAATTCTCATGTATATGTTTGGAAATAGGAAGAGAAGGGGAAAAGAAAAGAGAATATGTATTTCTTTTTCCTTTGTTTGGATTGCAATAAGAAAGAAAACGAAAAGAAAATATATGTTTTTTTTTTTAATTTTTTAACTTTTATGCTCATATAAATGTAAAAGATGCATAAAAGTTATGGGCAAATGTGTAACTTCATGTCATATTATGTTATGTATGTGGGCCCCATTATTTAAAAACCATTCTCTCCCTTCAAATCCACCCAATTTGGGTAGATTGCAAATATGTCGGTCCAAGGAAAATGGTTTCTTCCCTTTTTATTTATTTCTTCCATGGTAACCAAACAAAGGAAAGGAGTACGTATCTTTTAACTCTCTCCTCCAGCCTTTCCAAACACACTATAAATTTTAAATTAAAAATGGTCCCACGACCAAGAGGTTTTGTTTTACATGGCCACATTCAACGTTCTTTTGTGTTAGGACTTGGGAGCTTTACTTAAATTTGACCATGTGACACTTTGTGACGTGCTTGATGGATTGTAGGGTCTTGCAAGTCACACATGGCCACTTTCATTATTCAATCCACAGTTTTTGTTTTTGCTAAGTGGTACAATTGGGTTTCTCTCTCTCTTTTTTTTTTTTTTTTTTTTTTTGAAGACTGACTAAGTATGATTTCACAGCTTAGGTACTTAGGGAAAAGCACATATTTAGAATATGGTAGGGAAGAACAAACTGGCTACAGGGACTTGAGGGATTATAGAAATGTCTTTTTCTTCTTCTTTTTTCCCAATTTTATTTTTTTCCCCTCAACTTAATAAGGGACATTTGGTAATAAAACAGAAGGGAGAAAACTTCCCCTATCGACCTCATTCAATATGGGACAAAAGGTTTTTTTTTTTTCCAGACTCTTCCTTTTTCTTTTCTTTTCTTTTTTTATCGAAAGTGAATTATGATAAATTTACCATTAGATTGAATTTTCTTATTATATCAAATATCGATAGCTAGGTCATTCAAGAAAATATCTAAATTCATGTTTTTGTAGTTTTAAACTATGCATAAAAAATAAGTTTATGAATCAAATAGTAAATAATATTAAATTTGAACTAAATTTGAAATGCATGTTAAAAACATAAAAAACATTTAATCTAATTGTTAGATTTTCAAAATATACAGTCATGTTAATTTTTTAGTGAGAGTTAATTTAAAGCATTTTTCTCTAAATTAATTTGGAAAGAAACTTTGTCCATTAGTATTTTCCAAAACTTCTAACCCTACTCAATTTTATAACTTAGAAGTCCAATGTACGAAATACTATGTTCCACTGAATTTTCTTTTAGCAAGTTTTTTTTTTTTTTTTTTTTTTTTTTTTTTTTTTTTTTTTTTTTTTTGCTTATTAAGAAAAGGTGAAATAGTGGGAACAATTCACTTTCTACCATGAAAAATTAACTCCAGCTCTAAATAACCGTGTTAACTCTGGTACTAATATTTTCCATGTCTCGAATCCAAGTGCTAAGATTAGATAAAGGAGATGCTTGATCACTTAAATCTTATAAATAATAAATAAATAAAAGTGAAATCATGGAAGCAAGTGAAAGTTTCCGTGTAGGAGAGTTTTGGTTGAATTGCAATTTGCAAGAGATTGATGGACTTTTGACCAGCCCTTATCATATAGTCACTGATAAAAATAGTCCCACTTACAGTGAGTCATGTTCTAAATCCACAAGATGTGCACGATGGATCAAAGGGTCTCCAGTATCTACTTGACAACATAATTCGTTTTTCTAAATTTTCATTGCCAATGATATTCCAATGAAATTGTGTATGAAATTGACATGTCTTAGATTTATAGAAATAGTTATGAGACATATATATTTGTTTGGCTTTTATGTGTAAGAGTAATCTGATCCGCCATTGTTAGATTACATAAGGTCACCTTACTAACTATGAGAATGAATGAGGCAAAGTCCACAGCTGACCCTTGACCCTTGTGACTAAAAATGGTCCCACATACAAGACGTGTATGACGGATTAACAGGTCTCTCAAGTCCCACATTGATTATTCTACATTTTGATTGCCTACAATATTCCAATCCATCATATTCCTAGGAAGAAATTTCAAACATAGGAGGAAAGACATTTATGCTCCAATTGACTATTATCGGCATGTAGGGGTGAAATCAGGAATTTCTGCTTGAGGGGACAACTTCTATTTTTAAAAGTTATATCTTAAAAAATGTTTAATAGTTATAAATATTAAAATATTTTTAAAAAGTTATGTCAATTAATAGTTTTTATTAACTTTAACCTTTAAGCTGTTTTAAAATATAAGAATTCCCTTAATACTTTTTAGTGAAATTGTCAAATGTGTGACCATTTATTCTACAAGCCTTAAACCTATTTTATGGAAAAACCCTCAATGCTCTATTTCATTACAAGAATTTGATATGAACCAATGGAAATTTGAAATTTTAATTTTGAGAAAGGCGAAAACCACATTTTCGTCCCTATATTTTCACACGATTCTCACTTTGGTCCATAACTTTTTTTTCTACCACTTTTAGTCCCTAAAATAAAAAAAGTGATCTCGTTTTTGTCCCTACCGTCAGTGCCCTAACGGCAAAGTCCTAGGTGGCAAACGGAACATCCTATTAGTTGACGTGGCGATGATGTGGCAGTGATGCGGCAATTAAAATATTATTAAAAAATATTATTTGGAATTTTTATATGCCACATCAGCATTTTAATTTTTTTTAAAGCCACATCAGAAAATTAAAAAAAAAAATTTAAAGAAAAATCATAAATCTAATTAATTTAAAATTTTAATTAAAATTTTCTTTTCTTAATATTCATGTTCTTCAACTTGCTCTTTGTGTTCTTCACAGACCAAACCCAGCAACAAGAACTCAAACCCATATCAGAAGATCACAAACAAAAACAAGAAGAAAAAATTAAATTAAATACTAACAGCAAATTTTCTTCATGTTCTTCCCAAATCCAAGAAGCAAACAAACCAATTTTATAAAACAAACAAGCAGAAACAGAAACAGAAACAGAAACACATGGCTTATAATTTCCTAGTTCTACACCAAACCCACTTCCACTAATAACGAATTCAGATCACAAACCAACCTACGTTTTTTTGCAATGTCAGATTTGACGTTTTCGGAGCCGCAATCCCATATTGACCACTTTGACCATCTTCCTGACTCTATCCTCCTCTTGATCTTCAACAGGATCGATGATGTCAAGGCCTTAGGTCCGTGTTGCATCATTTCGTGCCGCTTCCACTCCCTCGTCCCTCAAGTCGACAACGTCGTCATTTGGGTCGACTGCATTGTCTCCGACGATGACTCTTCGTCTTCTTCTCTTTCCGCCCCGGCTATCTCCTCTTCCTCCAACAAGTCTCGCAACCCATTCTCGAACCTCTTCCGGTTCGTTTTTGGCAGAATCATCAAGCCCCTTCAGCTCTTTACCCAATTCCTTAACCCTAAGAGACCCGCTTCGTCTTCTTCCGCCTCCTTCGCTCTATTGCTCTCCTCAAAGACTTCAACGAAATTCGCTTCCTTCGAATCAAGCTTCCCAACGGCGAATTGGGTATCGAGGATGGGGTTTTGTTTTTTCGAGTGGATGTGGAGTTTTTGGATTTTATGGGTTTTTTGTGTGTTTGTTTCCTAAGAAAATTTCTGGGTTTATGGGTTTGTTAGAGATTGAGTTAGTTGCTGTGTTTATGGGTTTGTTTCTAGGATTTATTTTTTGTTTTTCTGGATTTGATGGAGATTGGGTTTGGTTGCTGGATTTGGATTTGGGGTTTGCTAGAGATTGGTTTGGTTGCTTCTTGGATTTGGGAAGAACATGAAGAAAAGTTGTTGTTGGTATTTAATTTAATTTTTTCTTCTTGTTTTTGTTTGTGATCTCCTGATATGGGTTTGAGTTCTTGGTTGCTGGGTTTGGTCTGTGAAGAACACAAAACAAGTTGAAGAACATGAATTTAAAGAAAATAAAATTTTAATTAAAATTTTAAATTAATTAGATTTAAGGTTTTCTTTAAATTTATTATTTTTTTAAATTTTCTGATGTGGCTTTTAAAAAAAATTAAAATGCTGACATGGCATATAAAAATGCCAAATAATATTTTGTAATAATATTTTAATTGCCACATTAGCGCCACATCACTATAAGATGTTCCAACTGCCACCTAGGACTTTGCCGTTAGGGCACTAACAGTAGGGACAAAAACGAGATCACCTTTTTTATTTTAGGGACTAAAAGCGGTGGGAAAAAAAGTTAGGGACCAAAGTGGAATCGCATGAAAATGTAGGGACGAAAATGTGATTTTTGCCTTTTGAGAAATAAACAATCTTTCTTTTATTTTAAATTGTTTCAAGTCTCAGCAAGTCGACTCTAGAGTTGAGACCGTGCACAGTTGCATGCATGAGTATTCTTAGGGGAAGTGGTGAGACCATTTGAGTATTGATTTTCTAAACCACAGCAAAAATGATTATGAATTCATATTTGGTACGCATGCAACAACTTTCGCAAATAAGGATAATAATTTATTAGGAACAATATAGGGAACCAACCAAGGTTGTTAAAATCGGGATGTTACGTAGGATTGTGAGAAGTAGGTGGGATCGTGAATCGTAGGATCGGATCGTAGATCATAAGATCCTACATATTTTCATATTTAAAGCAAAAAAACACATTGATAATGACTTTGTATGTTGAATAATCACATAAATTGTGAATTTATCCATAAAAAAAATAAAGATTTGCACTATATGATGTAATTTGCATGTCTTAAATCACTAAGTCTACTAATGAAACAAATATATTTATGTTTTGACCCAATGTATCTAAAAAGTTCAATAAATGTTTAATTAGCAACCAAATACCAAAATATTTATCAACAATATGGAAATATTTTCCAAGTTCTAAGTTCCAAGTTACAAGTTTAAAATCCAAAATAAGTTATCAAATGGAAACTAGCTAACTAAAATATGAAATCCAAAAGTAAGATTAATATTAAGGTGAAGTGAACATTTAATTATTCTCATTATAGGGTTTTTATGACCACAGTCCTAATCATCATCAACCATTTTATCATCTATGTAGACATTGTATATTAGAGCTACAAAGGAGACCAAGATACAACTTCACACTCAACTATTCATGTTATACCGCTCAGCAACACTTACAGAGTGTGCTCAAAAAAATCAATCAATCAATATACAAATACAAGCATACTAATAAAATTATATATAAGAAAAACATTTTAGTAATATTAAAATACAAATTAGTATATTGATCAAAAAAATTTAACAACATTATAGTTTAAAATGTAGCAAAGCCAATATAAATTCTTCATTTAGAAATGATGAAGCATTCCTTTATTTTTATTACAAGTGAACTAAAAACTAGAAAACATTTGCTTAGGTTAACATAATTTTATAAAAAATAAAATTAAAAGCTATACCATCACAACATAAAAAAATAAAAACCCTTAAAGCTTCATCAAAACCAAAAATTTATCCCTTAAAAAAAAAAAAAAAAAAAAACTGATTTTTTGGTAGAATCGGTAGGATCCTATACGATTCTACATGATCCTACATACGATCCTACCATTTTTATGATCCTAGTGCGATTCTAAACATTTTGGTGAAGTGGGATTATAAAATCATGAGATCCTACGATCTAGATCGCAATTTTGATAACCATGGAACCAACCATCATCATCCTCAACCAAGGCCCAAAGCAGGGGATGCATATGATGGGTTGGAGTTTCCAAGTTGTACAAAAGGAAGCCTACTGATCAACTATCAAGACATTGATGGTTTTTTCTATTTCTTTTTTAAGATTTAAATTCAAGAAATGTAAAGATGTTTTATTTATATACATTCTTTTTGCTTCGACATACCATATTTTGTGTTTTTCTTGAATTGGAAATTGATCAAATTCTTCATTAAGATTAAGGTTGTATTTGGCATTGGCTAAAAAATGCAGTTTTTTATTATTATTTTTCTATTATTTAGCTTATTTTTGCTACTATTTATGAGTTTTATTGCACTTTTTGGTACTATTCATAGTTCCCCCTATACTATTTTAGCTAATTTTTAGCTTTATCTATAGTACTTTCAGCAAAAAGTTTTTTGTTTTAGTTAAATAAGTTATTCCCAAACAGACGCTAAATATTACAAATTTAAATGTGTATTTAGTATTGCATTATTTAAAATTTAAAATAATGTTATAGTTTGTATATAGTTAAATTCATAAAATAAAATTGAAATTAATTATGAAACAGACCATCTTTATTTATTTCAAGTAAACTTCAAAAGATATTATTTGGGAAAAAAAAATTTCCTATTAAGCATAAAAAGTCTCTGATTATAAGATCTACAAGAAACTATTCGGTGCTTAGCAATAACCCTAATGGTATGATCTTGAAGTACTAATCGCTTTTTCTTGTACGTAATCATCAAATTATGGGTGACAAACAACTTTATAGTGCTAATAATTTGCAGTGACAAAGGAACTAATAACAACCAAACTAGAAGCCTTGTTGGCTACTGGTGCCATCCAAGGCTTGAAGCTGTAAAATTCCTTTGTGAAAAATGAAGGCAAACAAAAGGAAGACAACAATTTTAACGTGGTTCGGCCATAAAAGCTTACATCCACGAGTCTCTATTATTTTTTAAAAGCAATGTTACAACTACAAATTATTCCATGGATATTTAAAAAAAAAAAAAAAACTATGACAAATACAAGATAAACTAATAAGTGACTGTTAAAAGAAACAAAAGGAGGTGCTACAAATCTGATTATTTTGTTCCAACATTATACAAAATCAAAACCTCATCAAGTCATGATGCCTTCCAATAGGGTCACTGGCCCTCTGTACCTGCATTCAAGTAGGACAATTATCCCTCTAAATCATTGAATTAAGGGAAATCATTTCTATGTATAGGAAGAAGTTTTGGTTTTCAAAATAGTAAAGGGGATTCATAGTAATGCAAGAAGGTTCAATTTTCAAATCCAAAACTCATTAAATGTTTTATGGAAATAGTTATCTTGGTACTTGAGAGATAGTTAAGATTATAAACAACTAAATCATTCCCAGTAAATTAGTTAAACTTCTTACCCATTAAAATTCCATACTTAGAGTAATTTAAGCCTATGTCTACATCAAAGTCATCAAACGCATCTCTATAAAAAGTACTGAGTGTAAGTACAATACCAATTCTCACTAATGGTAGAAATCCCCAAATCGAAAATAGCTTAAATGTCATTTTGATTTAAGTATTTTCAACAAACATTTTGAGGGGGGATGGGACCAAAAAGAGCATATTTTGAATCATAGAAAACAAATTAGATGAATCTTAATCATATGAATAGTACTATCATGTAATAAAATTTCACAAGGCATCAATATTATCAGTTTCGCTAGAATAAAAGAAAGTACAATGACAAGCACATGGCATTGTGTTGGATATATGAACAATTTACCTGTAAGTTGAAGTCTTTCTCGGCGTCTTCTTGTTCTGAGGAGCTTGTCTCTAATCAAATGCAACTGAGCTACAACATCACTAATGTTCATCCTTTCTCTTGGAGATTCCATAGAACAAGAAACTCCAATTCCAAATATCAAAATCAAGCACTCCAAAATTTTGGGACATCCTATTCGATTTTGAATGTGAGTGTCATTTGTCCTTGTTTCCATATCTTCTCTTTCCAAAAGAATAATAGGATCCACAATGTTAATCACTTGTTCTGGCAAAGCTCCTCAAACGAAATCATGAAGGTTCAAGTCGTCTTTGAAAATGTTATTAGTGGGCCTTTTTCCTGTGAACATCTCCAATAATAATATACCATAACTGTAGACATCACCAAAAGTTGACACCTCATTTCCCATACCATATTCTGCAATTGCACATAGCATTTAGAATATGATTGATCTAGTTTGATATTAAAAAAAATAAAAATAATATAATAGCACAACTTTGAAAGATATTTCTATAGGCATATAAAATGAAAAAAAAAAATTTATGATAAGTAGAAATTTTTTATAGGACATGCTCCATCTTCTAAAAGGCTGCTTAAGTTATTTTCATGCTTGAAATTAGCACACTAAAAAATATTATGAAAAGAAAAGTATTTAATGTTCAAAAACGAAAAAGATATTCACCTGGAGGAGCGTAACCAACTGTTCCTTTTAATCCGATAGAGCTTGATTGATTAGTGAAACACTCTTGGGTGGCCTCACGAAGGAACCTTGCTAAGCCAAAATCACCAACATGTCCAATCATTTCATCATCAAGAAGAACATTGCTAGGCTTGAGGTCACAATGAACAATTGGTGAATGGCAACAATGATGAAGATATTCCAATGCATTTGCAACATCAATAGCAATATTCAGTCTTTGAAGAAAATTCAAATTGGTTTGTTCTTCAGGAACCTCATTTATTCTTGAAATCGGATGCAACCACTCATCTAGGTTACCATTAGTCATGAACTCTTATACCAATGCTTTGAAATCATGACCTTGATAGTCAACACCTGAACATGCTGTGAGTACCTTTACCAGATTCCGATGTCTGATATTTCGCAAAGCCTCACATTCAGCAATAAAACTTTTTGAAGCTCCATGCCGCAAAAGGTTGAGCACCTTGATCGCAACTTTACGTCTATCATGATCAAGAATTCCTTTATATACAGATCCAAAGCTACCCACACCAATTAAATTAGTGGTAGAGAATGCATCTGTAGCTTTTAGGAGACTTTGGTAAGATACATTCAATATTAAATTTCCTGAATTATTTAAAATATTTTCTCTCCTTTTCCTTTTTAAAGTGCAGAGAAGTAAAAATAACAATACCAAAGTTACTCCAAGAAGGCCAGAAACTATAGAGATTATTAGCTTCAAGGAAAGAGTCAACTTCCTCTTCTTATTGTATTTACATATAGGAAGATCAAACTTTGGCATGCCTCCACATAACTTACTGTTTCCCTTAATGACAGTTGCACTTATGTTCTTGAAAACTCCATTTGTTGGTACCTCCCCTTCGAAATTGTTATAAGACAAATTCAATAACTTCAAGAAGATAAAGCCCTCCAAAAATTTTGGAATATTGCCAGAAAAATTGTTTTTAGAAAGATCTAAAAGTTGAAGGCCCCTTAATGATTCCAAAGATGAAGGAATGACCCCTTGAAAGAAGTTGCTTCTCATGGATAGATATTCTAGTTTTACACAATTACCAAGACTTGTTGGAATTTTTCCAAACAACGAGTTTTCAGAAATATCCAAGTTTCCTAAATTTTTTAAATCTGTGAAATCTATAGGAAGGACACCAGTAAATTTGTTGGCTGACAAGTCTAGAAAAATAAGTGAGAAAGAGAGACCAATTACTTGATATGATATGGTACCATTGAGATTGTTTTTAGCAAGACTCAATTGAATCATATTTTCACACTTGCCCAGACTTGAGGGGATGCTTCCTTGAAGATTATTATCTTGTAAATACAAAGTTATCAAAATAGTTAAATTTCCAAGAGAAGATGGAATGTTCCCAAAGATATTGTTTGTAGATAAATCCAAATGTTGTAACTTATGAAGCTTTCCAATTTCAAAAGGAATATGACCTGATAATTTATTATTCCCCATATCTAGTTCCTCCAAATTGGTCAAATTTCCTATTCCAGTAGGAATGTTTCCAGATATTTTATTATTATTTAGAAGAAAATAGATGAGAGTAGTTGAGAAATTGGCAATGCACTTGGGCAACTCTCCCCCAAAGTTATTGACACCTATCTCTAAATCGGTTAGATATGTAGAATTTGTCAAAGAACAGAGAAAACTCAAGTCATTTTCCCCTCCATTTCCAAGCTCGTTTTGATAAATGCCAAAAAATGATAAAATATATAACTTCTCTAAAGAAGGAACTCTTCCTTTTAGTTTATTTTCACCAAGGTCAAGTAGCTCTAGATTTGAGGCATTAGATATTGAAATAGGGATAGGTCCAATAAATTGGTTTTTGTAAATGTTAAAAAAATTGATATTAGGTAGAGTGATACCTATGTCCGATGGAAGATGCCCTTGGATTTGGTTGAATCCTACGTCAAACCCTTGCAACGAAGACAAATTGAAGATTGAAGGAGGAATTCTTCCAAACAACCTATTTTTACCGGCACCAAAAACTGTAAGTTTCATCAATTGGCCAAAAGAAGCAGGAATACTCCCACCCAAGTTATTATACATTGCTCCAAACTTTTCTAGAGAGGATAAGTTGCCGAAAGAAGGTGGGATACTTCCTGTCAAATTATTACTTTCAAAATTAATGAGTTGGAGTTTTGACAAAGTGCCAAGAGTTGCAGGGATTTCCCCATCCAAAAGGTTGCGACCGAAACTAATGAATTTGAGGTTGGTGCAATGGGATAAATTTCTTGGAATTTTGCCGCTAAGTGTGTTATTGAACAAACGTAGGTCTTGCAATCTGCGTAAACGGTCAATTTCTGAAGGAATTTCATCATGAAAGCGGTTGTTTGAGAGTGTTAGATTCTTCAAAAAACTTAAATTACCAACATGTGGTGATATGGGGCCTACCAGTTTCGAAGATTGCAGTTCCAACTTAATGACCCTTTGATGTCGACGACCACAGGTAACCCCTCGCCATTGACAAAAGTGGTTGCTATCATTCCAAGAGCTCATAACCTGGAGAGAATCATCAGTGATCTTGGCTTTGAACTCAAGCAACGCCAACCGGTCCGTCTCATTATTCCCACCAACAACAGAGGTGACTAACAAGCCACACCACCAGAGAAGGATAAAAGCATGCATGAAAAAAGAAGAGGACGGTGGAGATGAACTCCACTGGAAAAGCCCCATACGCAATATGGTTGAGGAGGCAGTTGGTACAAGTGTGTATTGTGAGGGAAGGCTAATTTGGCTGTGTATAGAATCTTATGAACTCCACTGGAAAAGTCCCATGTGCAATATGGTTGAAGAGGCAAGTGGTACGAGTGTGTAATGTGAGGGAAGGCTAATTTGGCTGTGTATAGAATCCCAAGAAGTGGCAAATTTATAACGAGAGCGAGAGAGAAGAAATTTGGTGCCAGAATTTTGGGGATTAATCAGACCGTGTACCCATGATCCACGAGGAATGCTATAGTTTTGCCCCCTTTATATTAAACCAAAGGTGTGTTTATTTGGTGTATTTCAAGTTTAAACCAAAGGATTTGGAAGTGAAGCGTCTGTACTCGGCAGAGCCCAAAATACACGTTTCCAGACTAAGCGTATGGGACACACGCCAAAGGAAGAAGTAAATTGGCAGAAGAAAAAAAAGTTGGCTGCACAAAAGTCAAAGTTTGTGTGCTTGTATTTACTGTGACTTGATGTGAAGAATGTGAAAGGAAGAAAATAAGAAAATGATGTAGAAATAAAAGGAAAGACCATTCGTCCATTTATTGCAGAAAAGAGGAGTGAAGAGGATTAGGATCCGGTGCTCACATAGTCACATCTAGTTCTAATTCTACCAGACGTGCAAGGCAGTTAATGGGTCTCCAGTCTTTACTCTCTACATGACCACATTTATTTTTTTCTAAATTTCCATTGCCAACTATATTCCAATCCATTGTATTCCAAAGAAGAAATTTTTAACATAGCAAGAAAAAAAAATAATGCTTCAATTGATTATTATCAGCAAGGACAATTCTTTTTTTTTTTTTTTTAGATTAATAAATTCATAATCTTCACCCAAAAGACCAAAACCCACGTTATTGTTTAAGAATATTGGTGTTGATAAGGTTTTAATTTTCAGTTGTGGAATGCTGTTTGATGGATGTACAAAATGAGAGAGAAACAATTAAAATTTTTTAAAATTTTGATAAAATAAAAAATAAAAAATAAATATTATTATGTGAATGTTTCTGAAAAATGGCCTAAAAAGAAATAAAATTTTATATTAAAATAAACGAAATATTTGCATGAGATATATTTATTGAGTAATGCTACAGTTACAAATTATTTTATAATATTTCTACAAAATGTTAATACGACCAACTTCTTATTAGTTTTCATCTAGACTTACTATTAATATCACTTTTTTCCTTTACCAATTATTACTCACTATATTAGTAATTTGTAAAAAAATTTGTATCTCTAATATTATTCATATTTATTTGATTTTTATGTTTAAGATAGATATTGAGTGAATTAAAAGATTGTTAGACTTCCTAACCAAGGTCCACACTCCACATGCAAGTGACCCTTGTCACTATCATAAACCGCCCTATACAATTACTTGGAAAAGCGTAACGATTAAGTATGAGACCCATATATCACTAATACGTGGGTCCTACTTCAAAATTAAATCTCATTCGTATAGTGCATAAATATGTGGGTTCTATTATTTAAAAACCATTCTCTCCCTTCAAGTCCACCCAATTTGGGCAAATTGCAAATATGTGGACCCAAGAGAAATGAATTCTTCCTTTTTATTTCTTCCATGGTAACTATACAGAGAAAAGGACTACATATCTTATCATTTCTCTTCTCTTCCTCTTTCCTCCAGCCTTTCCAAACAGATTGTAAATTTCTCTAAATACCTGGTTCCTTTCATACCATAGACCCCACTTCCCACATGGGTGCCCAGTAATCCTTGTCGGACTCCTGGCACCACATTAGCCCAAACCCACCTTTCCCATTCCATCAACAATTACGCAATAGCTCACACAAATTAGAGAAAGCAAGAAAGAAAATTAATAGCGAGAGATATGGAGGTCAAAATCAAAGGACTTAACGTTTGACATGATAGGGTGTTTTAGTGGGGTCCAAACGTATCAAAAAAATATTTTATATAACAGAGAGAGAGAGAGAGAGAGAGAGATGGAAAGAGAGAGAGTGATGGGAAGTGCTAGTGTGTGAAAGGGAGAGAGAGAGTCACACCTGGTGTCAGTGATCGATAAAAAGAATCCAAGTCAATCAAACGAAACAGGGACTCCCACACTCAAAAAATCTTGATAAGAATAAAAAATCTCTCATGACAAGGTCTACAAGAAACTATTGGGTGCTTCACAATAACCTTAATTGTATGATCCTGCATGTACGTATTGCTTTTTCTTGGACATAATCATCAAATTATGGGTGACACACATCTGATTTACTGCTAATAATTTGCAGTGACAAAGGAACTAATCATTTGATTCATTACCAAACTAGAAGCAATTTTTGGTTGCTGGAGCTATCCAAGGCTCCACGTTATGACATTTCTATGTGAAAATGAAAGCAAACAAAAGAAAGAAGACAACAATTTTAATGTCGTTCGGCCATGAAAGCCTACGTCCACGTAGTCTCTATTATAAAGTAACGTTAAAGTTACAAATTATTCCACAAATATGATTACCAAACAAAAAAAGAAAAAAAAAATTACAAACTAGGACAAATACAAGATAAACTAATAAGTGATTGCTAAAAGAAACAAAAGGAGGTGCTACAAATCTTATTTTGTTCCACCATTATACAAAATCAAAACCTCCTCAAGTCATGATAACACCTTCCAATAGGGTCATTGGCCCTCTGTACCTGCATTCAAGGAAGACAATTATCTCCCTAAATCATTGAATTAAGGGAAATCATTTCTATGTATTGGAAGAACATGCTTTGGTTTCCAAAGTAGATTAATGCTATGCGGTGAATGAGGTTTCCCCTTCAAGATTAAGGAATTGAAACAACTATCCATCTCCCATAGCTTAAAAATCAAGCAACCATTTTAGTTTTAGTCTTGCTAGTAAAAGGATTCATAATAATGCAAGAAGGTTCAGCTTTTGAATCCCAAACTCATTCAATGTTTTTATGGATATGGTTATCCAGGTACTTGTGAGATAGTTAAGATTATAAATAATTAAATATTTCCAAGTAAATTAGTTAAACTTCTTACCCATTAAAATTCTGTAGTTGGAGAAATTTATGCCTATGTCTACATCAAAGATCAAAGGCATCTCTATAAAAAGTACAATGTGTAAGTACAGTGCGAATAATCTCATCCTCAGCAATGGCAGAAATCACCAAATTGAAAATAGCTTAAATTTCATTTTGATTTATGTGTTTTTCAATGAACTTATTAAGGGGGGAGGGGAAAAAAATAGCTTATTCTAAATCCTAGAAAACAAATTGAATGAATCTTAATCATATGAATAGTACCATCAAGTAATCAAATTTTACATGGCATCAATATTATCAATTTCACTAGAATATTAGAAAAAAAAAAAAAAGAGTATTGTGACAAGAACGTGGCATTGTGTCGGCTATTTGATCCCCCTCCTTCCATAAAGATTTGGAGAGAGTGTTAACACAATTACCTATAAGTTGAAGCCTTTCTTGGCGTATTCTAGTTCTGAGGAGCTTTACACTAATCAAACGCAACTGAGCTACAACATCACTAATGTTCATCTTTTCTCTTGGAGATTCCATAGAACAAGAAACTCCAATTCCAAATATCAAAATCAAGCACTCTAGAATTTTGGGACTTTCTATTTGATTTTGAATGTGAGTATCATTTGTCCTTGTTTCCATATCTTCTCTTTCCCAAAGGATAATAGGATCCACAATGTTAATGACTTGTTTGGGCAATGCTCCTTTAACAAAATCACGAAGGTCAAAGTTGTCTTTGAAAATGTTATCAATAGGTCTTTTTCCTGTGAATATTTCCAATAATAATATGCCATAACTGTAGACATCACCATAAGTTGATATTTCGTTTCCCAAATCATATTCTGCAGTTGTACAGAACATTTACAATATGATTGACCTACTCATTTTGTTTACTTAAATTTGTAACCTCTGTCTTTCTTTACTTTATAGTTTCTTCCAGCCTTTCTCTCTAACATCTTTACCGTGGGTCTATCTACTTCCCTTCTTCTTCATCTTCCTTTCACAAGTAAAATCGTCTGCTTCATCTTGCCCCTGTTTTTTCTTTTCACCTTCTCTGTTCAGTGTTCACACTTTGAAGTCAGTTACTTAATTAGCCACGTGTAGGTATTTGGTTGGTTCTAGTTTCATCCTAGGTGTGGCAAAGTGGCTTTTTCACGTCTATGTTTGAGAACTCTACACAATTTAAGCAGCAGGTGCTTTAACAATTCAATGAGCTTTCTGGCCTGACTATGAATCCATCAAAAAGTGAGGTTATATTCTCTCAGTCTTAAATTTCAAACAAAAAATCTAAGCATTCAAAACTTAAAAGAGTGTTCTAATCATCTCAAATATTTTGGCCTTCCTCTCATCTCTTCAAAGAGTGTTCTCATCATCTCAAACATCTACATTATTTTTAGAAAAAAAATTTAGTTTCAACTAAATAAGCTGTTTCCAAACCAAACTCTTGTCAGCTTAAATGTTGTCACTGGCAGAGCGCAACTAATTCAGTCAATGCTATTTGGCATTCAAGTTTCTTAGACAAGTTCCTTCAATTTCAGTCCAATTCGTTCAAATTAGCAATCAAGTTTCTTACACAATATGATTAATCTTCATTCTTTATAGATTACCATGCTGGATGCAAGTGATTAGATACGATAGGAGCCATTTAGTCCAGGAAGTAGCAAAAACAGCATGCTTTATACGACAAGAACCCGGTGGTTACCAGATCAAAATTCCAAAATGTCATAAATAGGTCCAAAGTTATATAACCACAACGCAGAGCATTTTATTTGGGCTCAAAATTTCATAATTTAAAATGAATGAAATATTATGAAATTGATGGGTCAGGCTTGAGTTTCTAATAGCCTAGTATGTAAGAAATATCAATTTGGTAAAAACTGATTTCTTTATTTCATTGATTGATGATGAAAACTATATATACAATGCTAAAATACATACTCTGTAACTGACTTAACAACTAATCCTAGCTGGCACAGTAATAACTAACTGCTACACGCGTGAAAAAAAAAGCTAACTAACTCTAAAAGCTAAACTGCAGGTCGTTAAGTACGAGTTTCATTTACAGAACAAATGCTGCACTGCCGTTTATGCAGTAACTTCATTTTCTTCACTTGGCAACTCGAAGCTTGAGTCCCTGAAGGCTGTTCTTGTTCAAATTGCTTGGATGACTTCAACTCTACTTGTTCTGCTATTGATTCCTTAGCTGCCATAGTTGAATCTCCAAGTTGCTTCACTGCAACTTCCTTATGCTTCACTGCAAGTGCCTTCTGGTTTCGGCTTTGATATAGTAATAATGGTATTTCTTTTGGGCTATAAACTAGACCCAATCGTTCTTTAAAAATCATGACTTGGGGACATTGCTGACCATTCATTGATTCTTTTCTTGAATTATCAATTTCTTCATTGAGATTAAATATTAGAAATTTAAATATGCATCCAGTGTTGCATTATTTAAAATTTAATATAAAGTTATTTTGTGTATACTGTTGAATTTATAAAATAAAATATAATTAATTATGAAATCGCCTCTCTCTATTTATTTCAAGTAAACTTCAAAAAATATTATCTGAAAAAAAAAAGAGAAAAAAAATGATCTTGTTAAGCATGAAAGGACTTTCATTACAAGATTTACAGGTAACTATTGGGTGTAATGCAATAACCTTAACAGTATGATCTTGCAAGTACGTATCACTTTTTCACTTTTTCTTGTACATAATCATCAAATTATGGATGACAAACATCTGAATAGTGCTAATAATCTGATGACAAATTATCCAAGGATTGAAGTTGTAGCATTCTTTTGTGAAAAATGAAGGCAAACAAAAGAAGGAAGACAACAATTTTAATGTGGTTCGGCCATAAAAGCCTACATCCACAGAGTCTCTATTATTTTTTAAAGTAATGTTATAGCCACAAATTATTTCATAGATATGATTAACAAAAAAACAAAAAAAAAATCTATGACAAATACAAAATAAACTAATAAGTGATTGCTAAAAGAAACAAAAGGAGGTTCTACAAATCTAATTTTTTTTTCCAATATTATGCAAAATCAAAACCTCATCAAGTCATGATCGCACCTTCCAATGGAGAAATTGGCCCTGTGTACTAACTTGATCACACCTTCCAATGGGGTCATTGGTCCTCTATACCTACATTCAAGGAAGACAATCATCTCTTTAAACCATTGAACAGAGGGAAGTCTTTTTTTTTTTTAAAGGAGCAAGGTTGACCGGTGTGGCTTCCTTATTTGGGCGTAATCATAATAGCACCCTACTTGTTCTCGAGTGAGACTTCTGCGTGAGGAATTGGGAAGTCATTTCTATGTATAAGAAAAACATGCTTTGGTTTTCAAAATAGATTATAGAAATGGATTTTGGGTACTTGTGAGATAGTTAAGATTATAAACAACTATATCATTCCCAATAAATTAGTTAAATTTCTTACCCATTAAAGTTTCATACTTGGACATTCTCCCAAAAAAAAAAAAAAAAAAAAATCCTACTTGAAGTAATTTAAGCCCATGTATACATCAAAGTCATCAAAGATGTCTCTATATAAAGTACAGAGTGTTAGTACAGTGCCAATAATCTTAACCACACCAATGGTAGAAATCACCAAATCAAAAATAGCTTAAACGTCATTTTGATTTATGTATATTTCAACAAACATTTTGGGGGTGGGGGGGGGGGAGGGGGGGGGTGGGGGACGGGACTAAAAAGAGCTTATTCTAAATCATAGAAAACAAATTGGACTAATCTTAATCATATGAATAGCACCATCATGTAATCAAATTTCACATGGCATCAATATTATCAATTCCACTATAATAAAAGAAAGTACCGTGACAAGTAGATGACATTGTGTAGGCTATATGATCCCCCTCCCTCCATAAAGGTTAGAGCAACAAGTACTATAAGAAACAATTTACCTGTAAGTTAAAGTACTCTTTCTCCGCATATTCTAGTTCTAAGGAGTTTCTCTCTAATCAAATGCAACTGAGCTACAACATCAATCATGTTCATCCTTTCTCTTGGAGATTCCATAGAACAAGACACTCCAATTCCAAATATCAAAATCAAGCACTCCAGAATTTTGGGACTTCCTATTCGATTTTGAATGTGAGTATCATTTGTCCTTGTTTCCATATCTTCTCTTTCCCAAAGTATAATAGGATCCACAATGTTAATGACTCGTTCGGGCAATGCTCCTTTAACAAAATCATGAAGGTTCAAGTTGTCTTTGAAAATGTTAACAGTAGGTCTTTTTCCTGTTAACATCTCCAATAATAGTATGCCATAACTGTAGACATCACCACAAGTTGACACCTCGTTTCCCAAACCATATTCTACAATTGCACAGGACATTTACAATATGATTGATCTCTTGTTTCATATAAAAAAAAAATTATAGTAGCACAACTTTGAAAGAGCTCTTTAGTGGCATATAAAAGGAAAAAAATTATGAAAGGTGGAAATTTATTTCAGGACATGCTTCATCTTCTAAAAGGCTTCCTTAAGCTATTTCATGCTTGAAAGTACATCAAGAAATATTAAGAAAGAAAAGAATTTAATATTCAAAAATAGAAAAGGTACTCACCTGGAGGAGCATAACCAATTGTTCCTCTTAATCCAATAGAGCTTGATTGATTAGCATGACACTCTAGGGTGGCCTCAAGAAGGAACCTTGCCAAGCCAAAGTCCCCCACATGTCCAATCATTTCATCATCAAGAAGAACATTGCTAGGCTTGAGGTCGCAATGAACAATTGGTGCATGGCAATGATAATGAAGATATTTCAATGCATTTGCAACATCAATAGCAATATTCAATTTTTGAAGAAGATTCAAATTCTTTTGTTACTTAAGAACCTCATTTGTTCTTGAAATTGGATGCAACCACTCGTCTAGGCTGCCATTAGTCATGAACTCGTATACTAATGCTTTGAAATCATGACCTTGATAGTCAACACCTGAACATACTGTGAGTACCTTTACCAAATTCCAATGTCTGATATTTCGCAAAGCCTCACATTCAGCAATAAAACTTTTGGAAGCTCCATGGTGCAAAAGGTTGAGCACCTTAATAGCAACTATACGTCTATCTTGATCAAGAACTCCTCTATACACAAATCCAAAGCTTCCCACACCAATTAAATTAGTGGAGGAGAATGCATCTATAGCTTTTAGGAGACTTTGGTAAGATACATTCAAAAATATATTTTGTGAATTATTTAAAGTACTTTCTCTTCTCTTTCTTTTGAAACAAAAGAGAAGTAGAAATGAAACCATCAAAGATACTCCAAAAATTCCAGAAAGCATAGAGATTATTAGCTTTAAGGAATGAGTCAACTTCCTTTTCTTGAATTTATTGTATTTGCATACAGGAAGCTTGAACTTTGGCACTCCTCCACATAGCTCAGTATTTCCCTTAATTGAAGTTGCACTTGTGTTCCTGAAAACTCCCTCTGTTGGTACCTCACCCTTAAAATGGTTATAAGACAAATTCAATAACCTCAAGTAGATAAAGCTCTCCAAAAATTTTGGAATATTTCTAGAGAAATTGTTTTTAGAAAGATCTAAAACTTAAAGACCCCTTAATGATTCCAAAGATGAAGGAATGACACCTTAAAAGAAGTTTCTTCTCATGACTAGAAATTCTAGTTTCACACAGCTACCAAGACTTGTTGGAATTTTTCCAAAAAACATATTTTCAAAAATATCCAAAAATTCTAAATTTTTGAAATTTCCTACTTCTATAGGAAGGACACCAGTAAATTTGTTGGTTGACAAGTCTAGCAAATTTAGTGAGAATGAGAGACCAATGACTTGATATGATATGGTACCACTGAGATTGTTATTGGCAAGATTCAAATGAATCATATTTTGACACTGGACTAGACTCAAAGGGATGCTTCCTCGAAGATTATTAGCCTCCAAATTCAAGTTTATCAATAGAGTTAAATTTCCAAGAGAGAAAGGAATGT